>NW_026855471.1:0-23620 GCF_026571515.1 Ruditapes philippinarum | reverse complement strand
TCCTAGGAAGATGGGCTCAATGATATTTGCTAAATTCAACTGTGACAAGCAAACGTTCTATTCAATACACAGTTGTCTTATCAAGAGGCAACAAGTGGAATAATTTTAAACTATGGTTAAATTACTTGAGACTTAGTTGATGTCTGAGTGCGTGTCCGCGCGCGTGTGTGTATGATAATTTATATAGTAAAAAAACAACAAACAACGGTTAGTCCAATTTCAGCTAAATTTGGCAGGATTGTTTCTTGGGTTAAAGGCATCCAAAGTTATCCAAGTAATTTTTACCATGCAAAACTCTGTTTGTTATGGAAAACAAAATAATTATAAAATAATAATAAAAAATCTTCTCCTTAAAGTGTATAAAGCTTTATATCTGATACAAAAATTATTGTTGGAATTTTTAAAAGATGTACTTCCAAAATGCTTGTATGAAATAAATATGATAATTTATTGCCTTAAAAACAAATGGCGCATGCAGAAAAGCATTGCTAAACGGATGAAAATCCTACTTAAATTAGCAAAATAATATTTTGATCCGGAACATTTTATTTTGTTTACGTACATTTTTCATGTGTATTAAATAACAGAGACATTTTATGGTACAACTTTTTCGGGGATTAAACATATAAGAATGGAACCAATATTATTCTACTGTTGATACATTTTTTAGAATTTTTCATAATATATAGATTTATACCCTTTAGACCAACACGACCTAAAGATTGAATATTTTGCATAAAGCTTTGTGTGTTTGACCGCTACCAAGATTATACAGTTGATTTCACACTAAAGGTAACACAAAGCGCACTTTGTAGTGCACCAGACCTATTATATGTATTAAGCAGTTACTTTTTTTCAATGAATAGCAATTTGACTTTTACAAAAAGATAGATAAATATAGATATCTGTATAATAGTTTTTCATGATAAATTTGAAGTTGAGAATATTGGATTTTGTATAATATGGCATAAATATTAGAACAATAATTTTTCAAAGTCATTAATTTTACTGATTTTGTACTTTAAAACTTAATTGTTAGAATAAGTTAATATAAATAATTATAACTTAAATGTTGATTAGTGCATAAATAAACAAAAATTAATTAATATTTAATATGATTCTATTTTATTCTGGTAATGAAATACAATGTATGAGACATTGAAATGCTTATTAAACAAAATTCAGCCAGTTTTTTGTTTTTGTTTGGTTTGTGTTTTTTTTTTTTTTTTTTTTTTTTTTGGGGGGGGGGGGGGCAAAATATACCAATTAGTTATTTTCGATCTTACCTTATGGTTGTTTTGGTTTAAGGTAAAGATTTCAAGCATTAATAGCCTTTAATACATTAAAGAATTAATATTATAATTGGCCTAAATTTTGTCAATTTTATCTCATTTATATTCTCTCTTACCCTCCCTTTTTTCATGCATCGTAACATAATTATTCAATGTGATTAAATTTATGAGTTTATTATAAGATGCAAAAACATTTTAGTTTTCTTTTTACTTTTTGTACTACATGTAATGAAATTTATTTGCACCAACATCCAGAGAATACAGAATTTACATTGCCTACTTATATTTATCATCCGCCTTTTGTTATTTACCCTGAGTGGCTCTCTTATCAGCAGGGTACAATATTAAAACACCAATACACAGCATGACTTTTGACACTTTAATCTTCTGTAACTGCTTTCTGCTCATATATCATATTTTATATAAAAAAAGATCTGCATTAATGTGAAAGGGAAGTTGCAAAAGTTTTGTCAAATCTATAATAGAAAAAATTAACATTTCTCAGTTCAGAAACTCAAAGATGCTGCAAATTTAAATGCAGAATTGCAAGAAATGTGGATAAATATTAATATGAGGTCTTCCTGGAATGGTTTACACTGATATTGCCTTTTAACCAGTTTTTTATGATAAGATTAGAAAATTCCACTTCAAAGACAATAATGACAATAATATATAGCATTCGTTCATGCCATTATGAGTATTTTGTCATTTGATTATTATAACAAATATTATAGTCATTTATCTATGTCTTACATGTATTTTGGAGAAAAAAAACAGGCAACTTTAAATAAATATTGCATACATCTGCATATTTTGTTATTATGAGGCCCGCTTATCAGCAGGAGACCAGTGTAATGAAAGAAAAATACCAATACAAGCATGACTTGGGACTTTCCTCTTGTATAAAAGCATTCCCTTTATACATTAAATTTTTAAAATAGAAATCTTTAATAAAGTTATCAATTTTATTTATTTCATGGACAATTTTTAATTATGTTATATCTTTAAAAAGAATGCAAGCATTTCATGGTTGAAAAACATAATATCACAGTCTATGGATTGTTTTAAAATCAATGAATTAATATTTTCTTTCAATCTTGAACATGAGGAATTGCCTCTTAAGTTATATATGATTATGCAGAATGGCAAGAAATATGGATAAATATAGAAAATTCTGCTTTAGAGACAATAATATCTAATATGCATTTATGCCATTATGATTTTTTTGTAGATTGATTATAAAAAAATTATGGTCATATATCTATATGACTAACTAGCCTGAGTGCCAACGCCTGATGAATCCCAGGCTTATGTCTTACATGCATTTTGAGAAAACCAGGGAATTTCAATGCATACTTATAATCTGCAAAATTGACTGTTCATTGTTATTTACCCTGAGGCCCTCTTATCAGCAGGAGAGAGAGGTATAACGAAAACAGTCCCTCTCAGAAAATACCAGTACACAGCATGACTTGACTTGAGATTTTCCTCTTCAATAAAAGCATTCCCTTTAAACTTTAAATATTGAAATCATGAATAAAGTTATCAAATTTATTTATTTTATGGATAATATTTAATTATTTTTATCTTTAAAACATATGCAAGCATTACACAGTTGAATACTAAATTTTCACAGTATATTGATTGTTTAAAAATCAATGTATTAATACTCAATATTGAACATGAGGAATTGTATCTAATTATATATTATAGAAATAATATTTTAGCTGAAATATAAACCTTTCCTTGATTTGTTTAAGCTTATGAAAAAAAAGTTTAATTAATTGGGTCAGAATTATCACATTGATTTTCTCATTTATACACTAGAAAAAATGAAATACATGGCCATAAAAAAGCTTTAAAAACACTTATTAGTCCCATACCGGTTTACCGGAGGGGACTTTAGGTTTACCCTCCGTCCGTCCGTCCATCTGTCCGTCAGCACTACCGAATAAGGATAGGGGGCCATCTAACTGTAAACAGAACAAAAGAGAACAATAGAGTTAATTCCGTAACAATAGAGTAAGGGGCCATTGGCCCTCTATAAAACACAGAAAATAACAAAAGAAATGGCCCCTTATTCCATTTCGGCCGGACGGCCGTCTGTCTGTCTGTCTGTCAGTCCGTCAGTCCGTCCGTCCGTCCACAAAACTGGATCCCGCGATAACTTGAAAAGTATTGAAAATACTTTTATGAAACTTGGTTTATGGATAGATGGCAGTATGGAGATTATGCACGTCTTTTTATTTTCTTCCTATGTTGAAAATTCTGGTTGCTATGGCAACAAATAGGCTAAAAATATGTCAAATTTTACACATAAACTGGATCCAGTGATAACGCAAAAAGTACTGGAAATATTTTTATGAAACTTGACATATGGGTAGATGGCAGTCTTGGGATTATGCACGTCTTTTTCTTTTCTTCCTATGTTGAAAATTCTGGTTGCTATGGCAACAAATAGGCTGAAAATATGGCAAATTTTACACATAAACTTGATCCAGTGATAACGCAAAAGGTACTGGAAATATTTTTATGAAACTTGACATATGGGTAGATGGCAGTCTTGCACGTCTTTTTCTTTTCTTCCTATGTTGAAAATTCTGGTTGCTATGGCAACACAGACTGAAAATATGGCAAATTTTACACATAAACTGAATCCAGTGATAACTCAAAAAGTACTGGAAATATTTTTATGAAACTTGACATATGGCTAGATAGCAGTCTTGAGATTATGCATGTTTTATCTGTCCTTCCTATTTTGAAAAAATATCTGTTGCCTTGGCAACAAATAGGCTTAAATCATGGCAAATATAACAATATTTGTGATTAGTCAAAAAGAGCTGAAACTTTTTTATGAAATTGCATCTTTAATTCAAGAGTTATCTCCTCTTTAAGAATTTTGCTTTTAAAATGTTATATTTTGGTATTAGGGATGTTTCAAATATTAACTTTAGAGTGTCCTTCAGTCCGTCTGTCTGTCTGTTCATAAAAACTGTTTCCTGTGATCACTTTTAAAGAACTTTTCCAACAAATTTACTTAAAATAGAGAAAAATTGAAACATTAGTGAATGGCCAATGGCCCTTCAGAATGTTGATGGGGTTCTTACTGGTAGGGGACTTATGGATTGCTTGCAATACTATGATAATTCCTTTATGAAATTACATTTTAATTCAAGAGTTATCTCCTCTTTAAGAATTTTGCTTTTAAAATGTTATATTTTGGTAACAGGGATGTTTCAAATATTAACTGTAGAGTGTCCTTCAGTCCGTCTGTCTGTCTGTTCATAAAAACTGTTTCCTGTGATCACTTTTAAAGAACTTTTCCAACAAATTTACTTAAAATAGAGAAAAATTGAAACATTAGTGAATGGCCAATGGCCCTTCAGAATGTTGATGGGGTTCTAACCGGTAGGGGACTTATATTTATATAGGGTATATTTATGAAATACAGTATATCAGGTTATTTTCGCGTACAGCAAACTTGCGATTTTGGAAGTTCTTAATCAAGCGTCTACTTTCAGCGATTTTTTTTACATGCATTTGTTTATTTTTGTGTGTTTTTTGTTTGTTTGTTTCTTGTTCGCGGTTATCTACTGATAAAGAGTTACAAGTCTTTTTGTCAAAGATTGATTGTTTCCTATTGATGTATCGCTTACAAGTATGTATTCGATATTTCACACTTAACTTAGTCTTAACTTATTGTTGAGATGTTCTTGTCACACTGCCTATGTTTTTAAACCTACTCGTAATTTGTGAATTGTCTTATTTTATCGGATAATCAAGATTTCAAGATTCAAGATTTTATTTCAAAAGGCATAAACACTTTGCAATGTCCGTCGCCATTAACAGAATAACGGTTACAAATAGTATATGAGAAAAGTATGTAACTGAATACAAATAATTTTTACATTAACATTTTTATATTGTAAAGAACACATAAACATTGTATTTCAATACAATACAGTAATATTATATATTACTGAGCAGAAATATTTAAGAAATCTTATATGTTACCAGTTGGTTTGTATTTTAATAAATTAATTCATTTATTATGAACTATTTATAATAAGAACGAATTCAGCATTGTTATTATTATGTCAGCTAAGTATGCTTGTTATTGGGACTGTGTGAAATGTCATTTCATTCTTAGTGATCAAACTTAATGAGAAATATCTATTCAATGGAAATTAGATGGAATAGGAAATAGTATTTTTGTTATTCATGTAGATTCAGACAGTTTGTGAAGCTTAAGGTTCAATTGCCTATAATGTCAATCATTAAATTATAAATATTATATATTACTGAGCAGAAATATTTAAGAAATCTTATATGTTACCAGTTGGTTCGTATTTTAATAGATTAATTCATTTATTATGAACTATTTATAATAAGAACGAATTCAGCATTGTTATTATTATTTTATATGAAAGGAGCAAAAACGTAACGAACCCATTTCGTACAGCTTCGCAAAACCGTACAAATTTAAAATTGTTTGACTAAAATGTTTTAATGCCATGTCAGCTAAGTATGCTTCTTATTGGGACTGTGTGAAATGTCATTTCATTCTTAGTGATCAAACTTAATGAGAAATATCTATTCAATGGAAATTAGATGGAATAGGAAATAGTATTTTTGTTATTCATGTAGATTCAGACAGTTTGTGAAGCTTAAGGTTCAATTGCCTATAATGTCAATCATTAAATTATAAATATTATATATTACTGAGCAGAAATATTTAAGAAATCTTATATGTTACCAGTTGGTTCGTATTTTAATAGATTAATTCATTTATTATGAACTATTTATAATAAGAACGAATTCAGCATTGTTATTATTATTTTATATGAAAAGAGCAAATACGTAACGAACCCATTTCGTACAGCTTCGCAAAACCGTACAAATTTAAAATTGTTTGACAAAAGGAAAAAATTAATTAAAAGATTGCAAAACCGCGTCTATTACCTCAAGTTTAGCGTTCCAGCAATTAGTTTAACGATGTGAAGAAATCTAATCCTCGGTTAGATACATCAGTTGTATTCTTCAATATCTGCTTGTGACTGGAGGTGAGCTGCTGTCAGGTCCGGACATTGAAAAATATTCGATACACCCTTTAATGAAAGGTCAGTTTAAACCTAATGTGCAATATGAAGGTATATTTAAGGAAGTGGTTAATCAAATGTGTCCACTTATTGTCATAAAAAGCAACCACAACAACAACAAAATTTACATGCACCAGTAGAATACATTACGAAAACTGCCTTTCTACAAAATGTGACCTTTAAATCGTTTATTGTTATCCACCAGACATGTCACATATAACAACCTTAAAAATGTGCTAGTAATAAAATAAAATTCAAAGTCGTGATTATTAAGTAATAAGAATCGACTAGTCTTAAAAGTAATATATATATTCACACATATCTTCACTTACGGGGCCTATTTATAAGACCGAGTTGAGTGGCATTATTTCATGCAGTCAGTTTTTATATATGCCACTATGTAGGCATATAATGACATTTCCAAACAACAGAACTAAGGGGTACTAAGTTATATATATCAACTATATATTTAATTTTACCAAAGGTGAAAACATATTGACCAATAACATAAAACCCCATTAAAAATATATACATTTGTGGGACATATATCATTTACTACTAAAACCGGCCTACGGGCACTATGTCACATTCCTCCATTTACGGGGCATCGGTCTATTTCAGACCATACTTGTGGGGTTTATATTTAATGTGGGGCATACATAAGGCCTCGCAACTCTGGCATGTTTAAAACGATGTATGGGGGCGTAGGCTACCCTTCTAACATAGTGCCCGTATGCCGGTTTTAGTAGTAAATGGTATATATCCCACAAATTTATATATTTATTATGGGGTGTTATGTTATTGGTCAATATGTTTTCACCTATGGTAAAATCAAATATATAGTTGATATATATAACTTAGTACCCCTTAGTTCTGTTGTATGGAAATGTTCATTTTATGCCTACATGGTGGCGTATATAAAAACTGACTGCATGAAATAATGCCACTCAACTCGGTCTTATATAGAGGCCCCGTAAGTGAAGATATGTGTGAATATATATATATACGAGGGTTGTCCCAAAAGTCCGTGACAAATTTTATAGCCGGTTCATTTTTAACGCCAATAGAAAAAAAATCACACATATAACCGTTAAGTTCTTTATTGAACATTACAACAAATCATTTACAAAAAAATTACCCTAATTTCTTAGAAATTTTCAGTATTAACGACATTGGTTTAAGTTGCCGGCGCACGTCAAATAATTTACATTTTGTTATGAATAGGCTGAAATTAATTACGTATATTTTAAATATCTTATGATGTGTCTGCACAATGTCACGTTGACTTCCTCTGCTGCTATGTTTAAATCATCTCTGAAAATTTTAGTTTAATAACTTAAAAAACGAAAAAGATACGAATAAATGAAAATATCTCATATAAAATAGGAAAGTTAAAATGGCGACGTTCGAAGAATTTGCGGCGCAGTGAACATGTCACTCAGGTTTCATGACTATTTCGAGATGATACATGTAACGATTTTCAACAAATATACCAACTATAACAGTTTAGCAACATATTCTGAGCATTTGTGTACAAAAGGCATGAACGGAACCAGAGTTTTGCGCTACAAAAAGCGAAAATAAGGTAAACACGGATAGGAAGACCGATCTTCGTCGCCTATTTCCTACAGCTAAAACAGGAGTAACGAGACCGGAAGTTCGCGTATAGCGAAAATTAATGTTTGCCATCCAAACATTCAACAGACATTAACAACCACATAATTTAAGTCAGAAATTGACGATTTATGGGTACCATTATTGCGTTGAAAGCCATTGAGAGTATTTAAGAAAGGCGCCTTATATACATTTAATGCCGTCTTTGACGTTGGACGTGCGCCGCGATGCAGTTAGTTGCCATGGTGTTTATGGCATATTTTTGTTGTTTGTTGATATATTTATCTATGAAAATTTGTGAAAATGTTTAAATTATATAGGTTTAAAACATATTAAAATATCAAATTCTTACCTGTTTTATTTAGCTTTTAATCAATCTTGTCACAGAATATTGGGACAACCCTCGTATATATATATATATATATATATATATATATATATATATATATATATATATATATATATATATATAATATATATATATATATATATATATTACTTTTAAGACTAGTCGATTCTTATTACTTAATAATCACGACTTTGAATTTTATTTTATTACTAGCACATTTTTAAGGTTGTTATATGTGACATGTCTGGTGGATAACAATAAACGATTTAAAGGTCACATTTTGTAGAAAGGCAGTTTTCGTAATGCATTTTACTTGTGCATGTCAATTTTGTTGTTGTTGTGGTTGCTTTTTATGACAATAAGTGGACACATTTGATTAACCACTTCCTTAAATATACCTTCATATTGCACATTAGATTTAAACTGACCTTTCATTAAAGGGTGTATCGAATATTTTTCAATGTCCGGACCTGACAGCAGCTCACCTCCAGTCACAAGCAGATATTGAAGAATACAACTGATGTATCTAACCGAGGATTAGATTTCTTCACATCTTTAAACTAATTGCTGGAACGCTAAACTTGAGGTAATAGACGCGGTTTTGCAATCTTTTAATTAATTTTTTCCTTTTGTCAAACAATTTTAAATTTGTACGGTTTTGCGAAGCTGTACGAAATGGGTTCGTTACGTATTTGCTCTTTTCATATAAAATAATAATAACAATGCTGAATTCGTTCTTATTATAAATAGTTCATAATAAATGAATTAATTATTAAAATACGAACCAACTGGTAACATATAAGATTTCTTAAATATTTCTACTCAGTAATATATAATATTTATAATTTAATGATTGACATTATAGGCAATTGAACCTTAAGCTTCACAAACTGTCTGAATCTACATGAATAACAAAAATACTATTTCCTATTCCATCTAATTTCCATTGAATAGATATTTCTCATTAAGTTTGATCACTAAGAATGAAATGACATTTCACACAGTCCCAATAAGAAGCATACTTAGCTGACATGGCATTAAAACATTTTAGTCAAACAATTTTAAATTTGTACGGTTTTGCGAAGCTGTACGAAATGGGTTCGTTACGTTTTTGCTCCTTTCATATAAAATAATAATAACAATGCTGAATTCGTTCTTATTATAAATAGTTCATAATAAATGAATTAATTTATTAAAATACAAACCAACTGGTAACATATAAGATTTCTTAAATATTTCTGCTCAGTAATATATAATATTTATAATTTAATTATTGACATTATAGGCAATTGAACCTTAAGCTTCACAAACTGTCTGAATCTAAATGAATAACAAAAATACTATTTCCTATTCCATCTAATTTCCATTGAATAGATATTTCTCATTAAGTTTGATCACTAAGAATGAAATGACATTTCACACAGTCCCATAAAGAAGCATGACATGGCATTAAAACATTTTAGTCAAACAAGCAGTTAAAAGCAGCAGTGCAACCCTGCACAAATATTGAATACCAAGAAATAAAATATAATATTGTAAGAAATTAAATTTTTAAATAAAATCTTGTGTTTGTCATTTTGGTCGTTGTTAAATGAAGAATTTACATATTCTTTTTTAGAGAAAATGGGTGTTGATATTCAAACATATAGAGCGCGAATTGGCACCTTCAAGCATTCTAGATGTGGTAAATCTATTGAAAACTACAGACAGTCGCGGAGTGGTGATGTGACAGCACTTGTCAAGAATATCTATGTTAGCAATGACATGAAAACTGCTGGTTGTCTGCTTTTTATTGGCATTCTTTTAATGATTGCTGGTGTTGAACCAAACCCAGGTCCGATGTGGAAAGGTAATTACTTCGAAAGCACACTCGCGCGGGAGCGTACACAATTTTACACGAATGATACCATATTATTTTTGAGTTTGCACTCTTTTGCTACTCTTTGTTTTTTTGCCTAGAAACAATAACATTAAATTCTTATCGTGCAGATAGGTTCAACCAAATGTACAAAAAAACACCTCACCAAATTATCTTTTGAATTCATGACCTATTACATATCATTTAAAAATATGTTAAAGTAGTTGCTTATTGTAAAAAAAAGATATTTAATTGTATTTAATTATGCGAATAAGCATAATGCTTTTTATAATGTTTCAGGCAGTATTTTAAATATATTTTGTCTTTTAGATACACAGGTTGATATACCATGTATAAGAATTGATGGATTATTGGAAAATGTCAATAAAGAGATGCTTGAGATGTTCTTCGAAAATGAAGAAAGACAAGGTGGCGGAAAAGTAAACAGTATTGAGATCGATAGCAAGAGTAAATGTGCTACAGTTGTTTTCGAGGAAAAAGCAGGTATTTGTTTCTGCAAGTATTAAGAATATCTGAAACGCTTCTTACAATGATAGCTTTAATGTAGTTGTTACTGTGACTATTTTCCAACAATTGGAAGTGTATAATTAAAAACGACTGATGAAAAAAATGTATTACCTGTAACATCATAAGAAAATCATTGTATCATCATTTCAAATCAACTTGGTCACTTAAAAGTGCTGATATTATAATCACAATTATACTAGTTAGCAAACTGATGGGTGCAACGTAGGTCGCAAAGAAGCGTTTATTGTGTTTTTGTTATCAGTAAGCAATACATGATGCCACATTCAAAGTGATTTCTTGTCAAAAGCGGACATCCTTAGTATTTTAAAAGGTCCATGTGTGATGTATAATAAACACTTAATTGTTTTTTTTTCACACTTAAAATTTGAGACTTAAAGCTTCAAGGTAGGTCAATGTGTAAAGTTCAAAGACAATTTTAAAAGTTGGATGATGCGACATCCATTACATTTCTAGATTTTTTATTATATCTCAATTTGTCAATTTAAAAGGTATAGCTTAAATTCAAAGCCATGGTATGTTGCACAAGACATTATTCTACACGCAAGACATAATAGAAAAAAACTATAAGATTTCAGACAAGAGTATCTAAATTGTTTTACCATATACATTTGATTATAAATTCTTCTAAAGCAGAGTCAATTTTGAATTTGTTCGAGAAGTATAATTTGAAAATAATAAATTTTCTTGGCCTTCAACGAGTTAAAAACTATTTGTATGATTGCAAACATTAATAAACAAAGAAACAAAAAAATATGAAATTGACACTGACATGAAGCATGCTCATATTTAATATGTATACCGATCTGATTTGTCTTCAAGAAGAAGATTTTTTTTTAAAACGTCAGTTGTTTTAGTAGCAAAACTAAAACATGATTAAATAGCTATTCTCTATGGTTTCATCAGAAGAAATGCTATTTGATTGTGAATAAAACAAAAACGGGTTTTGAGAAAAGATAGATACAGGATATAATTTTTTAATATGTTTAAAATCTCTTTTGTTTTCCTTTACATTTTTAAGAATTATTTGGTTTCATGTAATGCTTTATACATAGATTTTTCATATGTTTGTAAAATATAGGATGTTTTTCATTTAAAACCGTACGCTTCTGCTTCCCTATTGTTATAGTCTATTTCGAACAACGGGTTTTAACGTATCTGTTGACATTGATTTTATTACTTATTACAGCTGTTGATGCTTTCATGCAGAGGAACTCTAAGTCTATACTGGGCATGGACGTGACTGTTACAGTACTTGGTAATTTTCATGGAATATTTAAACTCTAGTAAACATTATAAACGTAACATGAGACAAGGTTTTCTTCCATATGTTACATTCATGTGACTTGATAATTTTAACATTTGTCAAATAAGCCAATGGTATATCTATAATTGTTCATCATTTCATATCTGGTTATCGATCTGTTCAAACATAAAGCAAATTATGACTTGCGTACGTTTGTTTAAAGTTAATACCAAAATATCAACTGACAATTTTATGTTGGAAATGTGTTTATGAAGCACATCATCAAAGTCCAACTACATTTTCATTTTTTATTTTTAACTTTAGAAACCCCTCAATTGTATCATGCAAACTCAACACGTATAAAAATTACCGGATTGATGGAAAATATAAATAAACAGATGCTTGAAATGTTTTTTGATAAAGAAGAGAGGGATGGTGGTGGAAAAGTGAAAGAAATTGTCATTGATAACAAGGACAAATGTGTCATTGTTGATTTCGAAGACGAAACAGGTGACAATATTTTGTAATTCAAATTGTTTCAATTTGTTTATATTGATTTAAGTATTGCATAAATATTGAACTGCAGTTGTTTAAATATTCTGTTTGTTTTTGTTGTTTTTTAATTGCTTAAAACAACTTTTATTTCCCAAATTTTCTGCGCAACAGTATATGTGTTTTTCATTCTCAATAGATCATTGAATGGTTTTACCATCTGTTTTAAAGGTGTTGATTTGATCATGAGAAAGACACCAATGACAATATTTGGGATGCGAGTTGATATAGAAGTAATTGGTGAGTACAACTTTAACTATGTTTCAAAATTAATAGAGCTAACTTATAATCCCTCTCATCTAAAATGGTATACATAATTCTCATATCAAATAGTATTCCATTTTTAAAATATTTCTTTGTTTATGTCAAACTTCAAGTTTAATGTAAAATGATAACTCTAAATAGCAATTACAAATGATCAAATATGCAGGAATAAAATCATTTTTATGTTTAATATATATTGTCCAAATATTACAGTAGGATACGTATATTTTATTTTTAGAAAGTGATATAGAAGGGCCAAAAATGGTAAAAATATCGAAACTCCCGGCAAATATAAATAAAGAAATGCTGTTAATGTTCTTTGAACGCGAGATAGAGGATGACGGAAAAGTGGTTGATGTGACAGTGAACACTAACGACTCTTATGCCATTGTTGAGTTTGACAAGTCAGTCGGTAAGGATTTAAATTATAAACCATTGAAGCTTACACACAATATATTTCTTTCATTTTAGCACATATTAGTGTGTGATATTCATAATAATACCTTAATATATTTTCCAAGATTGTACAATCTATATTAATCTTTTTAAATAACTCCTACATGTATTTAAAAATACGATATAATTTTATTGTGCTTTTATATTAATACAAAAAATAGTTCAGAACTTTCCTGTCAATTAAGTAACGTTTAATTATGACATTATTGGATTTTTTTCTTCGTAGAAAGAAAGATATTGATGTTTTTTCAGCTGTTTATGGAGTTATGGATAAGAGACCGTTAACAATTTTTGGCTTTGAAGTAATTGTTGAAGCTTTCGGTAAGCTAGTTATTTTAGTTAATGATTTAACTCGTCAATTCATGGAGACAACATTAATGAAGTATATAAATCAAAGCTTAATACCCAAGGTCAAATTCGTTTCAATGGATTAAGGGCGTTGATACAACATATAAACATATCAATTACTTAACAGGAAAAACATTGAAAAGTGCAATCGCAAGGAACACTTTCTTAAGGATCTTAAACCAGCTGCCGGTACAGACCGGAATGTCTAGCTCGAGGGTAATATTTTACGCTGGTAACGAGGCACTGCCGATGACCACTAGATTTTCTGTCTGTGATGGCAGTCTGTTTTGAATTCTCATTTAATAAAAGGGAAAAACGTCATTCAAAACACGCAACTTGTGATACATTAGTGTAAGACAGTATGTTTAATCGGAGTGATCAGTTTTGAATCATGTCTGATATGCAAGAATCTCGTAAAGACCATCGATTTAAATCATGTGCTTCACATTTATCATTAAAAATCAAGAGACAACATTTCATAAAAATGTATAGCTTAATTGACACATTTTTTTTTCCATTTCCAGATGCACGCAAGCTAGTTGAAAACCAGAGACCAAGGCAGCTGTTTTATTCTCCTTCTGTATCAAAGTCGGTAAAGATGGTTGACTCTGCAGTGCAGGCCAACTTATGTAAATGTCCTCCTCTTGAGACACTTTCATCAGGTAAGCCTGCTGATGACATAACTGATACCTGTTCTACAACATTATACCAGACTGCTTGCAAGAGTATTCCAGCTACCAAAATAAGTAAGACAAGCAAAATAAAGAAACCATGTTTTAACAATTTATGTAAGAAAGCTGACCGTAAAGGACAGCTTCTATTAAAAAATGGAGCATTGTTCAGCATCTGCAATCCTTGAAACATAAAGAATATAAAGAATCAAAGCTTGAAAAACAATTCCTCAATCTAGGCTCAAGTCATGGTATTCATATGATTTAAATATAAACGCAAATACCCTTATAAAGAAAGTATGGAATGCAGTTTAAAATTTATCGGTAAATTTATTAAAAACAAACAACATCTCACTGACAAAAAGAACATTGCGAAACATTGGCAAAATATTTGCAAAATACTATGCTCCTTATAGTTGTTCAGATACATTTCTACAACAACAATCTAGAGTCAAACGAGAACAAATTAAATTAACTTAAGCAAATGATGAAATATACAATTCACTCTTTTTCTATCGAAGCTTTTGTTGATTCTATAAAGAAAGCAAGATATACAGCAGCAGGTCCATATGGAATTTACTATCAATGTTTTCATCATTTTCCATATAAAATCTCTTGAAATACAACATTGAATAACATTTAGGTATCTGGCAAATTTCCTAATTATTGAAAAGGAGCTCGTGTTATTAATAAACAGCGCTTGGTATCAATTTGCTTTGATCTTGAAAAAGGTTAGTATGATGCAATATGAACACATAGTATTCTTAAAGATCTGGATGCATGATTAAATCACAGACTGCCAATCTTGCTTTCTTAGGATAGTATATTTTCTGTCACACTATTTGGTCAGATAATTAACAATATTACTTAGATTCTTAACTTTGTGTAGATTACTCTTTATATGTGGATGATTGTTTTCTATGCTATCGGTCAAAAATATTGCAAACAAATGAACAAAAATTAAGATAAGTTCAAATAGGGCCATAGCAAATGGATTTTAAGTTTCAAAATCAAAACTCCATATGTTCATATATGTCGATTTAAAGGAAACATAATAATATTATAATGACTAATGACTAGTTAACATATCATATCCGGTTCTAAAATTCCTGTTGTTGTTGACGCAAAATGTCTCTTGGTAAAATTTGAAAAAAAAATCCTTTATTTCATATATCAAAGAATTATGATTCTATTATTTATGGTTCAACTAGGTAATTTTACAAATGCTCGATAAAATACATCACCATGTCTTCTGTGATTAATCAGGAGAGCATCATTTTATCTACGTAGAAAAAAAAGCTTTTTCTCCCATAGACGGCTATAGTATCATCAAATAGTTTAACATCCTGCTAGAAACTTTTCAGACAAAATCAAAGCGAAACACTTTTGAACAATAAATGTAAATTAAACTATTCGACTTTCAGGTATAAGATTTAGTCTAGAAAAACCTAAAAAAGACCCGAAATATATTCATCAAAATGTTAAAGAGCACTTACATATCTCCAGAAGGCATGGATGAAGACCTCAGGTGCCATTCTCTGTGCAATATTTTACGTACGATCGGGCAAATGAAAAGAACCGCTGATGAACCGTTAGCTAGCTGGAAAGCTTCCCACATGAAATAATCCAAAGCCCCCCTTTCGGGATTCAAACTCGCGGCGATGGTGGGCAAATGGTTTGAAGTCAGCGACCTTAACCCACAGACGTCTCTACAAATTAATAATTTTCCTGCTACACATTATACGAGTACACTACTAATCGGAAAACCGATTTACTGATGATAAATAAACTCTTTTTGCGATTTCATGATATCTTAAAAAAAAAAGTTAGTGAAAAAATTATGTTTTATTTCAATCCACCTAGAAAACTAAAAAGTGAAAAAGTAGATGATTTGGCTTAAGAATTTTTAAAAACTCCATCATTAGTGTTACTGTTTAACTTACCAAATAGTGGTGTTTAACATTCCACAATAAACTTTTATTATCTGAATAGAAAGCAAAATTATTTAACAAATTTTATGATAAAACCTGCCTGAACGTGTCCCAATCTCGATCTCTTGTCAAGTGTTTCAATTATAGTGTTCGTGGTATAGCCATTTATGTGTCAATATGGCGTTTAACCTTATCAAACAAAAAATACTTTTTAGGTGTAATAAAAACAGAAAATTATTTACCTTATGATTCTAAAAAGTGACTTCTATTCAGTGTATATTGGCATACCATACCATTTGTAATGCTATATTTGTGGTATGAAATTTAATGTAAGGGAGACTAATGTAAATGTCCAAAATCATATGTCGAATGGGCAGTTGCCCGTTTCTATGAAGTTCTATTTAGATATATCATTCTTTTGCAATGAACGAGAAGGATAAATAATTTAGCCAATTCTTCTTTCTGTATCTTTTTACATTGATTAAATTACATCAGTTCCAGATACGTCACTTGTGGTACCACAGCATATCCCGCGTATAAGAATTTCAGGATTAAATGAAAACACAAATAAAGAGATGCTTGCAATGTACTTTGAACATGAAGAGAGAAACGGCGGGGGAAAGGTGACAAGTATTGAAATAAATCAGAAGGGGAAGTTTGCTATGGTTGATTTTGAGGAGAAAGCGGGTATTTTTTTATAATTTTATAGTACTTATGTTTTTGTGTTTAAGGTTCTGTTAATTTTGTCAATTTTCGGATACAAGATGAGTAGAAAAATCAAAATTTTTAAATGTTTATTTTTCGAGATAACACATAAAATATATATACTGGTATATATATATATATATTTAATGTTTTTCTTTTGCTTCACAAACTATTTATATCTTTTTATGCAAATGACATATTAATGTCAGTGATTAATATAACATGCCAAGTGATTGTTATTGTTAGTAAATTCAAATATTAAATGAAGCAAATTTTGTATATAAAAACTATTTGTTTATCTTTATCAAATTTTATAAATGAAGTGATGCCTCGTTTCGGGCATAAACATCTATATAAGCTCGAGGAAACATTTAAAGCCGGAGCCCGTGCTGTTTTTGAAAAACATATGCAATAGTAACACGTTTCATGTAAAACATCCGCTTCCTGTCATGTTTTCACATGGTAGTGTAAGTATCGGCAAGGGGAGCATCAATAAGCAATTTTATACCTTTATGTAAAGAAAAGGCCAGATCTTATTTTTTTGTTTATTTGTTTCTTTGTTATTTTTGTTTGAAATCGTTATTTTAGGTGCTGATGCGTTTATGCTGAGAAATCCGAAATCTATAATGGGTATGGATGTCACGGTAGAGGTCATTGGTAAACATATATGACACGCATTTTTATAGATATACAAATCAATTGTAGATCAATATAACCTTTAAATGAAAGGAAAATAATATCTAATTTTCGTTTGACTAGATTCTAAAACGTATATTATTACGTTAGCAGATGTTTGTGTCTTGTGGTGTCTATATCCAGATTGCCAATGGAAGTCCGGAAGCTTACATGTATTTCTAATGGGGTACTTGGAAAAACACTAACTGGAACATACATTTAAACAAACACACAAACATTTTATAATTTATAAACGATAAAACATATTGTATCCATAATTATAAGATAATTTCTAGACAGAGATGATATATAGAAATGAAATCTATGCTATTAAACACATATGAGTATATAAACAGTATAACATGTTTCTAAAGAGATACTATGCTTATGTTTGAAGGCTTTAACTGTTTGCATGCATCATTCGCTCAAACAAATTTCTTTAAAAACATGTATTTTGGACACTACGTTTGGTTTTTGTGCGAATTATACAACCTAAGGTAATGCATTCATATTTTACGTTTGGATTAATGAGTAGCAAATTAGTATTTTTGAAAAAAAAACTACTAATTTTCATTAATCATGTATATTTTACATTTTAGATACAACATCTAATATAAGTCATGCTAAATCAAGAAGAATAAAAATTACTGGCTTAGCGGCAAACACCAATAAGGAGATGCTTGAAAGATTTTTTAAGACAGAGGAAAAAAAGGGTGGCGGACAAGTAAATGCTATATTCATTGATGGAACGAAGAAATGTGCTCTGATTGAGTTCAAAGACGAAACAGGTAAAATTAATTAACAGAAAAAGATAATGTGGATTCGCTTACATTGTTGCAATGGTTGACACAAGTGTTTAAATGAAAGTATATCATATTATTTGATTTTAAAGTTAAGACAAAACTGCAATTTTAATTTAAATTAAAATTTAAAATATCTAAAATGCAATTGTCAACACAGAAATGTCAAGTCTTCCTTTATTATAAAGTTAAAATTGATTTATTTTGAACATTTCAATTATATTCTATAAGTAAATTTACTTTTTAAGGCGTTGATTGGATTATGAAGAAGACACCGATGGCAATACTCGGAATGGAAGTGGGAATAGAAACACTTGGTTGGTATACAATAATTTTTATTTATAATATAAATATTCAGTTAAAAGTTTAGTTGAAATGACTTGTTTTCATCAATGCCAGACAAATATTATCAGCGTAACTGTTAAAATTATTTTGATGCTGTCTCCCCACATAAGACAAATCGTGTTTAAGAGACGTTTTTTTCCCGAGATTTTAAAATGATTCTTTTCTGCGAGTGTCTGGTCTTCTGTAAGTATTTGTTTTTACTTGATAACTCTAACTTGTACTTGAATAACAATCCAGTTTAGATATATATGAGCAAAATCTCATACTTAGATTATATCAACTAAAATAATTACTTTTTTATATTTCGTTTTCAAGATGATATTGACGAGCCTAAAAGGATACAAATCACCAATTTGCAAGTCATTATAAGTAAAGAGATATTGAAAATGTTCTTCGAAAATAAAACAGATTTTGGAGGAAAAAGTATTGACATCAGCATTACATCTGAAGAGAATAAGACCATCGTTGCGTTTGATGATTCTACTAGTAAGTGTCAATTATGTTATGTTATTTGTAATATGTATTCTATGTTATTCTCGACTACCTGATATTGAAAACTAACCCCTTAAACTTTACCCATGTAAAGTCCAACATAACAAGCTGTTTAAGTAAGAATGTTGATTTTTTTAAATTCACAAATACACTTGTTTAAGCGAATTTCAAACATTTATATTCAGAATAGTGTACACAAATTTATCAAGACGCACTATTATTTGCGTTTTTATGACCATAGCACGGCTATTTTAAATTTCGAGGTGACATTTTAGAATTATTCATTTCAAAATAAGGGTGATGTAGTTAAATGAACGAGGTAGCGAAAATACTATTGTTGAAAATATGAACAGAAACTTATGAGATAGCCATAGGTATTTTGTACTTCTTTAAACAATATGATTGATCATATTTGGTTTGGCAGGAATCTGAGGTTAAGATTGACTTGTAAGTACCTAGATGGTCAGCAATGTGTATAATAAAGCATGTTTAGCAAAATTTACTTGAGATTATATTATTTACAAAGTTTGTGCACGCCAAAGTCATTAAAACTTTAGAAATAAAACTCTATAACCGTGATAAATAATAAAGCCTACCAATGAATGCGTTTTATTTTTGAAGGCAAACAGTTGTTTCGTAGTTTATTTTTTAAAATTCTTTTAACAAAAATGCTATTTTTTTCTTCTTTAGGAACCAATACCGTAGCACGTGCAGAACCAAAACTGGATTCTTCATACGAAAATGGTAAATTTATGTTTTTTAATATGCAAACCGCTTACTTATTACTATACGAGTATTCAAAGATGAATGCATCTAGAAAACCTGTTTTTTTTTTAATATTGCGAAAAACACAAAGAAATAAATGTTATCAAGTAGATAAACATGTTAGCTTGACATTGATAGCACATTACTAAAAATCCGATTATTAACCCACTTCTCTCAGATGAAAAGTTATATTGGCACTCTACAAAACGCGCAAGATAAAGGGAAGCGAGAGTAAAAGTTAATTGTCATATTTTGCCGATTAAAACTTATTCCTCCTGTAGACGATTCAGAATTGAACAAGATGAAAGAGAAATGAAAGGAGCACAATCTACACAAAAAACAGGTTGCATTATTAATTTAGATAATTTAAATGTCCTATATCTCGTACAGTTACAGTTAAGAGGTGGAACATATCATTTTTAAAGATAATCAAAATATTCGAAATATGTACCACGAATTTAACAATTCATACAAAGACACAGTTTGCAAAGACATAGGGTTTTCAAAAGGAGTTGAAAAGAAGCATAAGTGCATGTACTTGAATTAAATTAAAGTTGAATATCGTTTTACTTCTGAAGACACTGGCGCCAAAGGACTAGAATTTGTTGTAGGAATATTGGATGGTGCAGTTGCTTTTCAACCAACAGGTCTCATTTTGATGTAAAATTAAATGATATTCAATTTTTTTATTCTGATGATATGAGCAATGAAATCTAGAAAAGTTGTTACGACCAAGCAAATATGTTTTACGAAAATAGGATTGATAAAAAATGATTCTTGATTCGTATCAAAATCGCATAGAGACAATATATTTCCATATGCAGGGACCTGAGAATAGTTCAACATTTTTTCTCAAAAATGTCACATAGGTAAGTGTATGGGTATAAAACATGAACATTTACATTATTTCTTTGTCACGGAAAACGTTACTCACCACAACGTCTATGACGTAAGACATAACGTAACACTGACACACCAATTTAATTATCGATATAACTGTTATGTTATGTATATCTACCTTATATGAAATGCATAAATATACGAGACATGCAGTGAAGGTAGGGGACATACATAAGTTATTTCATTTGCATGCCATGAAATCCGAAAAAATCAAAGTGGAAGATTTTATATTTCAGAAGACACAGTCGATTTAGAAACAGAATATGCAGAACAATTACAGGAGGAAACATACCCTTTTCAAACAACAGGTAACAATTTTAATATAAATTTCTAGCGGAAACATTAAAATATTTTATACCTGATATGAATTTTCTTTTAAGTTACATTGCATTGAGATATGAAACATAGCTATTTTTCTGACGATACATGTTTTAAATGAAATCTCCAATAAAACTACAAGAGAAAACAACAACAGGTTAAAATAACTTCCAGCAAAAACATCTAGATATCCTTGCTATAATGGGTATAATTATGCTTTTCAATTACATATATTTGAGTGATGAATTAATTTTTGTGACGGATATTTCTTTTACATGGAATCTGCAATTAAAATACTGAACAATATAAAAACACATTATAATATCGAATTCTTACACGAATAGTTAGATATACTTTATCTTTTAGGAACATACTTTACAGTGTCATTGATTTGAGATATTGAACATATCACCTTTTAAAGATTATCATTATCCTGGAAATGTGAAACGCGAAGTTGACATTTCATTTAAAGACACAGTTCGTTAAGCATCGGGCTGTAGAAGAGGGACAAAATAAACTTGACTTAATATAAAAACAAAGTTGACTATTTTTGATTTCAGAAGACACTGTCACCCAATATATAGAATCTGCAGCAAGAATACCTGAACCTTTTCAAACAACAGGTTACATTTTTAAACACACTTATGAAGCTAAATGATTATACAATATGTTATCCTGTTATATGAAAAATACATGTCACTGGATTCTTATTAAAATGTAGAAAAATAATATAGATCATATGCAGGTTCCTGAGAATATGTTAACTTACTTTTCTCAAAACATCATGAAGATAAGTGAATGGATATAACTTTTGCATTAACTGTACGCAACGGCAACCTTCGTGGGCAGCCTTCTATGACATTCGACATACGTTGACACACTCTTTCATTAAGAAATGCATAGATATACCTGACATCCTGAATAGAAGTAAAGACACGGTTAAAGGTTACATATAATTGTTCAATTTCCGGTAAGTGAGGTTTGCCAAGTTGACTCTTCATTTTGGGATACGACAACAATGCCCTTTGAGGAAAATACTGTCAGTTTGGGGGCAGGGGGTATTCAACTTGACGAATTTTTCTCACCTTAACTAAATTTCAAAAGCAATGCCAATTTCAAAAGCAATGTTAATAATTTCTATTTCAGAGGGAACTGCTTTTAAAATGGAATGCGCAGAGACAAATCAGAGGGAAGTGGAGCCTTTAAAAACATCAGGTTACATTTTAATGTCAAGTTTTAACGACAACAATAAGAATAAATATATTTTATTGGAATTGCTTCATAATTACATCAACATATTTTACTAGAAGGAGATATTTAGAAAACTATGATATCTGTCACAATTTATTAGGCAAATATGTTTGTTGATATTGCGATTGGTGAAAAAATGCTACCGGGTCATAAATTTTTAACAATTGCATAAAAACAACATAATTTAAATGCAGGTCCTGAGTATATGTGTACATTATTTCCTAATGATGATACAGTGCATAGTGTATGTAAATTCTAATTTATCAATATACCGGCAACAGTTGCGCGTAAACGACGCATTAAAAGTTCAACAAACGTTAGATAAAACTCTATTGAATAGGGAATTTATCAAGATCCGGAAAATTTGGCTTTTTGAAGTAGAACTCACATGTTGGGATAAGGTCTACAAGGGGTTGGGCATATATGATTTTCCATTTTCAGGTATCTCAATCTAGACATGTAAGTTAGATATTTTCTTTTTCAGAGAATATTGTCGCTTTAGAAACAGAATCTGCAGAACAATTACTGGAGGAAGAAGAACCTTTACAAACAACAGGTTACATTTTATTATAAAATTCAAAAGAAAAATTCTAATAGCGCATTTCTTTAAAGAATATTATTTTTTATTACACTTATATGAGATATATAACAAATCAGTTTATTTTGTGTAAGGAATTTTTCAATGGAATCTGCAAATATAATCCTAGATATAACAGAACATTTACACTCAACAGGTAACATTTTAATATAAACTTTTCACAAAACAACCTTGAGATATCCTATATTTATGCCCCCATTTCGAAGAAAAGGGGGTATATTGCTTTGCACTTGTCGGTCCGTCGGTCCGTCGGTCCGTTGGTCCGTCGGTCCGTCGGTCCGTAGACCAAATGGTTTCCGAGTGATAACTAAAGAACCCTTAGGCCTAGGAACTTCAAACTTGGTATGGTGATTGGTCATGACCAGTAGATGACCCCTATTGATTTTGGGGTCAAGGGGTCAAAGGTCAAGGTCACATTGACCTTGTAAGCAAAAACGGTTTCCGATCAATAACTAAAGAACCTTAAGGCCTAGAACTTCAAACTTGGTATGGTGATGGTCATGATCAGTAGATGACCCCTATTGATTTTGGGGTCAAGGGTCAAG
>NW_026855470.1:0-14209 GCF_026571515.1 Ruditapes philippinarum | reverse complement strand
TCGCACTATTTGCTATACAGTCTCATTTATGAAATATTATATATTTTTTTCCCCAAAAATTATCAATTGAAAGGCCGGAAAATTATATCTTTTTTTACAAGTTTGGAAAAGGGTCTTTAAAAATAATTTCAGTTTTAAAAACTTAGTTCTTTTTCAAATATTAAAAAAAACAGATAAAAAATGAAAAAAAGGGGGGCAAATTTGGGATGTGGGTTTAGTACACTGTATATTGTTTCACATTTCCTGTATAACAGTGTTACTAAGATTTTTGTTAAAACAAAAATATTCAAAACTTATTACTAAAATGATAACAAAATGTACAATCAAAGAATTAAAGTTGTGTCTGTCAGCTGAAAACCCCAGGGCTTCTTTAAAAATAAATTAAAACTCTTGAATCAATTTTGAAAACTGATAAAAATTTTTTCAATGTTTTATTTATTACAGAAAATTTTTCATGTTTTCAAAATATACACACAAATAGTAAAGTGTTTTTATGTTATTTTTTTTTAAAAAAATTTTGTGCTGAATTGACTTTCTTTTTAAAAAGTTTTGACTGTAAAATATGTTTTGCCCAAATTTTGATATTGGGAAAAAATGATCGGGATAAAATTATAAAATCTCCCAAAAATTTAAAAAAGACTCCCCCACTTTTTTTGAATAAGGTTTACGAAAATTCTAACGGTTTTTACAGAAATTTCTTTCGTTTGTATTTATTTTTGTTTTTGCCAATTAATTAAATTTAAATTAAAGGTTTTGGGCCCAAAATAAAAACATTTTTGATCTTAAACCATTCACCCATATATACCTTGGATGGCATAATGTCACTTAAATTAACTAAAAATTTTTTTTCAATAAAACTCAGGCAAAAAAAACAATAAAAAAAAACTCAGTTATATGTTCAAATTGAGGGGAAAAAATTCCTAGAAACTCGAATTTTCCCCTTTCCCCCCAATTCCCCCCCCCCTCAGCCCCCCCCCATTTAAATGCTGGGGGAAATGCAAATATTTACAATATTTTTTGGAAATCCTTTTTCTTTATTCAAAACTTCCAGTTTTTCTTCTTATAAAAATAGGATCTTATGATTATTTTCAACAGAAATGTTTTTGTGTAATTTTCCTTCCGTTCTATCAAACGAGTTATGTCCGGACCAGTTAAGTGATTATGGGGTCTACATTGGCTGTTTTAGACGACTGATCATTGTGCAGAATCTCGTAAACAATTAGGATTTAGTTTTGCCGCTGCGGAGCTCTTGGCAACTTGACTGAGCTTAAAACAAAACGACTTAATCCCATTTTCACCATTAAACCTAGATCGCTCTTATGATGAAGCAAGAAAGGAAAAGAAAATCACAGAGAAAAGTACAGCATGAATCTCAGGTCTTTTCTTGAACAGGGGGGAAATTTTTGAAGCAAGAACTAGAAATAGCGATTGTTCAGGTGGAGATACACCATCAAATCTACACGTTTTCACAATAACATGATTTATTTACTAGTTTTGTTAAAGCCAAAGTAGATTCCTATGATAAGTCCTCTCCAGATTTGTAATGTTATTTTAAATATTGACAGATTGGTGTGTGAGGTGTCCAAATTTATCGACATTATTATTTTAATGTCATTCTGTTCTTTAATGTTGATATTTACAGCGTGCCTTTGACCTTGTTTTATTTATAAAAGTGCTTTATATCTCGATATATAAGTAATCATAGTTAATCTACAAATTTTTTAAGGAACTATAATTTTCCAAGTAATAACAAATTGCATGTCTGTAATGTGATTTTTGGGCTCCATAATTGTTGGTGTAAATTTTTGAAACTTTAAGACATTTGCTTGTCAAATCAATGTATCATTTTCACGAAGTAATTCTATTGGGGCTGTTTCATAAATTTTGTATATATAATTTTTTGGTTGGGTTAACGAATGCAAATTAAGTAACTTGCCATGAGCTTTCTACTAGTGGTGAGATCTATCAGGTGCTTCGGTACTTTTTCAAGCACCAAGCTGGACCCGAATTACCCACCATTTTGGTCTGTATTGCTAGTAAGGATAGCTTTCTTACTATGAAAGAATCCAAGTCCACGTTATTGAGATTTCAAACCCACAACCAGTCACAGACAGGCAAAAGGGGCACAACAGCATTGATAAATAGGAAAGGGGGAAAAACCTAAAATTATATTCCATGCAAACAGAGGATGGCTTTGGACCATAGTATTTTTATAAAATTTGTCAATTTCTCGCTTTCATTTTTAACATGCATGTACTACCTCGTAGCAGAGGCTTTACCAGCTATTAGGGTTAGGTATAAAAGTTTATATCCAGCTGTATTAAGTCATTGTTTTGATGAAGATGTCACACAGGGGCATTTCTGGGGAATATAGCAATTTTAGGAGGAAAATATACCTATTTTGAGCTAGTCTTTTTTGGGGATTGTCAAAAATAGGGAAAAGCACTTGCGACTATTGGCTAAGGTGGCAAAAAATAATAAAAACTATAAAACAATATTTGATTTTCGTCTAATAATTAAATGACATAAATAATGAGTAAAAAATATTGTAAAATTGAGTGTTTAACTTCTAAAAAAAACTTATCATATTAGAACCAATGTTAGAAATTTCAGTTTCACAGCTTGATCAAGTTGTCCCAGGCATTTAAATATCCTTCCTCAGAAAGGTCAGTTATTGTTATGGAGTTTCACCAGTTTTGCCTTCGTCTGATGTATATAGCAATTGTTGAAAATATTATTCAGTAACAGCCATGTGAATAAATTTTCACGAATATGGATCCAGAATTGGCTTTGAAGGATTTAATTTGCTATTCCACTTTAATAGAGATGAGTGTTCACGTATCAGCCGTGTTCTAATTTGGCAATATCATTTATATGAGAATTCAATGATGTAATTGTTTGTTGTTTGTTTCTTTTTCTTTGCTGCTTTTGGTCTGAAAGAACATCATAACTGGAATTCAGTTTTCCATCAGTGAGGCAGTTATGTTTAGGAGGGTCTGCCGTAAGTGAACAGTTGCAGTAAAATTGCTAAAGATCTGCCTTTCAAGGAGCAGTTAACTTTTTAAGTAAGCAATTACGCATTCGTGTGAGCCCCTCCAGTGAGCATATACGTTCTGTTTTCTTCCTCGTGAGATTTATTTCAAGTGAGCAGGTACTTAAATAATGTGTTTAACTCTGGTTGAGCAGGGCAGATATCTGAGACTAATTGATCCCTCCATGGCAGTAACTTATAGAGTTATTACTTCCAGTTAGCAGTATTTTAAAGTTGCGGCAGGTTTATCTAAAGGACTGTACATGCTAGTGAGCAAGTTACCTACAGAGTGTAACCGTCAAAGTGAACAGTGTCAGTTTCTCTACTTGCAGAATGAGAGTTCGGTAACTGAACAGCATGGCGTCCCTTTGATCAGATTGCGCGGATGTTGCAGGGATGGGGCTAGGAGCCATGCTGGTCGCAAACGCACTTGTAGTTTTGTCATGGCCGCGGCTATTTTATTGTTATCTTAACCCTTAACAATAAAGGAGGCAGAATGAATTTTTACTTAAGATTACGCGATTATTTCTTCTTTTTGTTGTAAATAATGTTATCACATAAATCTGTCTTTATGGTAACAGTATTTTTTTTTCTTTAATTTTATATATACTAATGTTACGAAACAGACTTGACGACATAGGTTTAGTACAATGCCTCACTCATGACAATCTTTGGAATGCTCTTAATATATGAGCGAGCAAATAAACAACATTTGCTAGTGTAATGCCACAATTTTACCTGTTCCACACGCTTTGCAAAGGATCTGGGTATAAAACAGTCCTACATGCACAACATCATTTTCCTTGATTGAAAGTATTCAAGTTACCCAAACCTACCTAATTTATGTTATTTATCATTATTTATTTATATTCTGTAATGAATGTTAAAATATTCCCCGGAAATAAAATTTATGTAGAAGTGAAAATAAAAATTATAATCCTTTCCTAATCATACTTAACATAATATAGTTAATAAAAAGAAGAAATTAACACTTACTATTATGGAGATGTTCAACAAATAGTTAGATAGATAAGTCACAAACTTGCTGTTTCTTATATTACTACAGAAGGACATAAAAAAGGAAATTATTGTAACAAAATTAATTGAAAATGTACACTAGAAGTAAACAGTTTTCTAAGAATAAATTGTGACAAATCGCAAGCTTCCAAAATACTATTGATAAAGGGTGGTTCCTAATAAACTGCTATTGGCCTCTTACAAACTCAGCTTGGTGATTTCCTTGACTAAAGCGGGGACTAGTGCAGGAAAATCGTGCATAAATAGGGTAAATGTGACCCTTTGTGAAAAGCATGAAACTTGTGCATTAGGTGGCAGAGAAATGTATTATCAATTCATTTTAGCCTGGGATCCACTTTTTAAAAATCCAAAATATTGGGCCGCCAAAATCCAAGATGGGCGAGCCATATATAAAATTTTTCAGAAATATTTGTGTGTATTTCAGCAGATAGGCATACCTAGAATAGTGATAAAAAAGCATACAAGTTCATCTTAATGATTACAGATTTAATTTAATATTCAGGCCTTCTGATCCCAGGACTTGTGCAAATCAACAAAAGGTGGCTGCCAAATCCAAGATGGCCGAAGCCATTTATTAATTTTGGGGTTTTCAAAATATTAAGTGGTTTCAGCTGAATATTCGTTTACAGGCTTCGTTACCTGCCAAATAGCACCACTTTATTATATTACACATTTATATAGGTATTCAAGCCTCGATCCAGGGTATGTTGGCAAATTCCAAGATGGCTGCCAAAATCCAAGATGGCCGCACATATAGAAATTTAGTCAGATGTAATAGTTTTCAGCTGTTATGTCAGTCATTAAGAACAAGTATAAAGTGAAGACCATTTAAATTTCATTGGGTATTGCACATTTATGTATTCCAAGGCCTTGATTGTTTTGAAGTTATCCAACATGCTATGCCGAATCCAAGATGGCCACCATGTTTGAATTTTGTCAGAACATATATGGTTACCGGCGTATCATTTTCAAATTGGATAAATAGCGACAGAATCATTATATTACATGTTTTTTACCGAAACAATAGTAAAGAAACATTTTTGGAGGATATTTATTGTCTTCGCCCGTCGGTTTGTCTGTCCGTTAGCCGCATTTAGCTTGTCCATCGTCAACAGGTCCAAAGTCCATAGTGGGATTTCAAACTTAACTTTACGAGGAAGTAAGATTGGTACCATCCCAAGTTGATGGACATCGAGCGGCTCACAATCTTCCGCTGTCGAAGTGCAACAACAACATGCGCCGCCAGAGCTAAAAAGCAGAAAGTATTCTTGCCCTGCCTTCACTGGTTCAACTAGTTGGGTGATATATCAGACCAACTTTACAGGAGAGAGAGCAGAACTATCCCTAGTTGTGCCACGAAATCGACCAGCATACATTTCGCTTACGCGCTTGCAAATAATAGTCAGCCAGAGTTATAAATAAAAAATTATTTGTTCCGGCTTTCCGACAGGTCAAGTTACTGGGGGGATTTCAATGAAACTATTACATGGGGTGACCATGCACTAGTTTTGGGAGACTATGTTTTTGTGGACAAAAATCCATTGTAAGTTATGAACTGTTTTAAAGACCGATTTTTATTGAAACAGCTGCCTTCATAAATTACATTGCTCAGATTTATTTTTTTTAAAAAGCATATTGTTACTTTGATTTACGAAAACTCAAAGAACACAAAGATATTTAAAACAAAAATGGAAGTTAACCATCTCATAATTTGCATTAATCTGCCGTGAATAAAAATGTCTTGGCTAATTTTAGGTAAATTTCAAGTTACTAAGCACACTTGCCAAATCAAACTAAACTGAGGCCTTATGTCCAATGATATTAATATGTAGCTCGACCTTGGCTATTTGGGGTCATTGTGCACGTTGTAAAAGAATGGTATAGAAACTTTTGTAATATTTTTACCACAAGCTATGTATAATTTTCCCTAAAAAGAAACAGCGCTTCAATAATAGTAATTTAGAGAGATTCTAGAACTACTGTAATTTGTAGTTTTGATACGAGTAAAAGTTTAAACGTAACGCAAGACTACTTTATGTTCAGAGTTAAACTGTGGCCAGTTCTAAAAAACAAATGTGTGATACTAGGCTAGTAAGATTTGCTGAAGATGTTAGAAAATAATTATATTTCAACAGTTGTACATCAGGCGTTACTTTATATATACTTAAAGCAAGGGTTCTACTGTTTAAAGTGTTATAAACTAAAAGCTAATCAGTATAAACAAGAAAACTTTATAGTTATTATCATATAATTAACCCTTTTGATCTAGTACTGAATGTCTGTCAAGTTAAGGATCAATTGTTCATTGTTATTGTGATTCATTAGCAAGGAAGTAAAATAAAAAAAACTAAAAAAACCCTGAAAAAATGACAACTTCGATGAATTAGCTAAAGTGTGGCATGGGATTTCACTAGTGCCTTGTGTACAGTCTTTTTATGACAGTTGTGGAAACCAAACAAGAATGCATTTAATTTTAAAGTAAACAATTTATAATTTGTTTAAAATTTTTCCATTGTTTTTGAAATACAAAAAAAAAAAAAACAACCAAAACAACTGTGATTACTTAAATCAACTTATTTATACTGTAATAATCAGAAAATACCGATATGCTTGATGTAAGGCTTAATCAGGCATTTCAACTGCTTTAAAAATATAAAAGGGAGGGAAATTAACAAGAAATTTAAGAGCGTTGCCCCTGGGAATGGCAGCCCCCCCGAAATTTGCAGTAAGTAAGTAAGTAGTTATCTCAAATCTTACAATTGGAATCTCATATCAAAATTATCAAATAGAAAGAGCTGCAAAAGTCTAAACTTGATCTCATATAAAGTCACGACATTACTAATCTTAATAATGCTTTGGCTTAAGTTTGATTACAGAAAAACCCAAGATATTTTCTTCAATATCATCTCTGTTTTTCTTGTTTATTTACAAGACCTTGCCAAAGTAATGACATAATAAGAGTCTGATTCCGTTATCTATGACACAAAATATGCTGCTTAATTTACTAATGAAAAAGAACTCACAGCTGCATTTAGACGATCACAAGGATGATGCAAACTAAATTTATAAAAAACAATTGACAGAAGAAACCCTTCTGTCTCCGACACTTACTAGTATAAATCATACTGAACATTTGGTTCAAATAAGCTAAGGAATTGTGTGCACTAAAATATACAAAACAATAGAGGATTAATTCACACTTTTCATGCATTACCATCTACAGAAGCGCGAGGACGCATTCTGAGCCCACATTCTATGGGCTCAGGATTTCAATTTCTGTAGATGTTGATGCACAAAATAAATGTATTAGTCATTTTGTTTTGGTGATTCTACGATATATTGTTTTTCGCTAATGAAACTAGTTTTTGTATTGATTTTTTAACTTTAAATTTTTGTGTGTTATGTTTTGGTAATAAGGTAACTGGGGATCATTATTTAAAAATCAGCGGCTTTGCATGGTATCAGAATCATGCACATTGACAAGAGCTATTGGTAGGACATCATAAAGTGTTAGACTGTTCTTGGTGCTTTATAGCTAAACAAGAACCTAGATTATGAAGAATTCTCTAAATTCAAAAGGGACACAATTCTGTCAAAATCCATGAAAGAGTTATTGACATTTAACGGTGACCTTTAATTACGCAAAAAAATAAGTGTATTAGGGTTTAACGTATTCCATCATGTATTATTTACAAAACCAACTTGCATGAAAAACTTGTAAAGCTGACGCCTTTGGTGTACAATATCACTTGCTCCCTATTCTTTGAAATATCAAGCTAAACAATGTGCTCGCATGGTTTTATCCATAAATGCAAGTTTTCTTCTCTGTAAATGTATATCTGTGTATGCAGTTTTTATGCAGGAATGCCACTTTTTTGTTTGTTACATGTATGAAAAGTGTTGAAGATACAAATTACCTTTACTGTAGAAATTTGTCAAAATAACATCATTTAATGGCAGCCATATTGGATTTTGAAGCCATATTGAATTTTCTACCAATACTACTTAAGCTTTTTTCCAAGAAATTACTATTTTGACCAATAATGTCAATTTATATCATTTTCTAGTCATAAATAACTTCATTTTGACATGCCCTGTGTACATTTTACATTTTGGCGGCCATCTTGGATTTTGGCGGCCATCTTGGATTTTTAAAAAGTGGATCCCAGGCTGAAATAACTTGAAATACCATTCCTTGACACCATGCCAAGTTTCATGCTTTTCACAGAAGGTGCACATTTTTTTCACAAATTTCTTGGACTATGAGGGTAGTTGCCCTACAAAGTAGGCAGAACAACAAGGAAAGAGTGCTAGGGTGCATGAGCCCCTTGACAAAGACTGACAAACAAAATTCATGAATTTTTTTTCATGACTTTGAACATACCAGTGTGACCTTGACCTTTTAGCTCATTGACCCCTGAGCTACTGATTTTGAGCCATTTAGGAATGACAGAATTGTTTAATGGACACAACAACCAATGCACTTTCATGCCTCTGTGTGACCTTGACCTTTAATCAGTACTACCCTGTGTCTTACCTGTAAACACATTGTCTAAATGTGCTAGAAATGCTTCAAAATCAATTTATGAGTAACAAACTGTCGCATAATGTTCAATTTCTGGGCTGCTCACAAATTAAATTCATAAAACTCCAATTGGCTCTTGCAGCACATGCGGGCATTCAGTACAATATAGTGGCATACCACCTGCATGACTGTTCTCATATGTTCAATCACATGGGGGACACAAGCTTTGTTGGTGCTTTTTATCTGTTGAGTAACTCAATGTAATTATGATGCACAGATCATGCAAACTTCAGCATCATTTTTTATAAGTTAATTTTATGATTCTTTGAGCTTTAGGCAACTTTAATGACAAAATGTGATGTACATTAATTTAAAGTCACAACCAGAAAACAATTCAGGCATCTTATACCAGAAGACTGATAGCAATTTTATTTTTTAGAGTTAAGTTCAACTGATACATAAAATTACTGGGGAAGCAACAATTAAATACTTTAACCCTTAATATCCTAAATGGACTTGCTCTTTGTTCAGTCTGGACAAAACAATTTATCATGTTTGGGGAAATTTCAAAAATTATTACTGTCTAAATAGACAGAGTAGCAAAGAGTGCAGACAGTGATCAGATGGCATGGATGTACTGACAGATCTTGGTCTACATTGGCCTGACATGGGTAGAATAAGTTGACACCAGCAGGGCTAGGGCTGACATGCAAGGTGTAAAGCAATATTATAAAGGACCTCAATTTCCAAAATCCCATTTAAAAGGCTTGTTAGTAGTTATATGCTTTGAGAAACAATTAGTAATGCTTTGAGAAACTATAAGTAATGCTTTGAGAAGCAGTAAGTAATGCTTTGAGAAACAGAAAGTAATGCTTTGAGAAACAATGAATAATTTTTTGAAAAAGAACAAGTAATGTTTTGAGAAACAACGAGTAAACAAGAAAAAAGGCTAATGGACAGCCTTTTACTAATGCTCCATATAAACACAACAAAACACAACATCTTGGCACTGTGAACATCAAACTTGAGTAACAAGCAAACATGTACTTTGCCACAATGAGATTCTCCTTAACCAGAGGAAAGTTGATTGAGAAACAAAAAGGACCTGCAGAAAACACAGTTTATCATACTTTACTATGTTACTTTTTACTTATGACACATATTCTTTCCCAAAGGTATAATATCCATTTTAAATTTTGCTAAAATGTCAGAAATTTTTGAAAAATTAGATTTCATAAAGAAATTACTCCTAGACTAATTCCTCTTCCAGATCATTTTCTCTCGAAAAAAAAAACCTATTTCTGAGTTAAGTACAGAACAGAGTAGGACTGAGCAACTCAAGGGAAAAATTTACTTATGGCATACATGTATACTAGTATAAAGAAATACCAAGTGTTGTTTGTTTGTTGTTGTTGTTGTTTTTATACTAATTCTATCACATTTTTGGTCATACCTCAGTTATTAGTCCACCTTACCAGCTTTCCTGGATAACTAACCAGTCAATTACTAATTTCTCCACAAGTGACCAACTACTAATCCCACATGATATCTGAATAAGCTATTAGAGAAAATTGACCATTAGACTCAATGTCAAAGACCAATTGTTAAGGAGAGACAGCTCACCCGAGGATCAAACCAGCAACTCCTAGATGATATATAACATGCTCACCCTATCCAACTGAACAGGCAGAATTGAATTTTCAAATCAATTTTCAAATCTGTGATCAAATATTGTATCATTCTATCTACCTATATTATATTATTTAATTTGCTCTAAATTCCACATGGGCTTCAAAATTATATCCTGTGTATGTCCATTGTTCCACAAGCACTAACTAATGCAAAGCAATATGTTTGGTTACTACTAATTTATGGGCATTAGCTTTGTTACACACAAATGAACCATTTATTTGTTGCCTTTGTTCTAGACATGTTTAATTCATAAATCTGCAGTAATAACAGTTATGATGGAAGGATGCTCAGTAGTGAAAAAGAAAAAAGAGCATAAAAATTTATTTTTCTATTGTAGAATATAGTGGTCCCACTTTTTGTCATAGAAACTATTTTTCATTACGTGATGCCACCTTTGAACATTGCTGATTGACCTAAATGTAGCTGTTATAAATCATTGATGGTCATGCATATTTGTTACAAAATGCTAAAATTAAGCTGAAACGTGAAGATAGAGCCAGGTCTGTTTACATGGTTGTACCAACCTTCCTATGGCTCCATACTTAAGGCATAGACATTATTTAGTGCCACAATTGTTCAAAATATATAACATGCAATTTAAAGAATACATACTTTTGGTCCATTTCAATGAAGGCAAAGTTTGTTTCCACAACATCTTCTCTTTTTACTGCCTTTTCTGTTTTATCTGAAACAAAGTGTGGTAAATACACTGCAGATATTGATATATCAAATTCATTTTATGTAGTCATATTATATACCAATTTGTAACTGACTTTGTACAAGGTCATACAGATGACTATCCAGCTTTACTGGTGTCTACAGACCTCTTGTGTCTCTCTGCACATTATACCATACATTAACAGGGATCTAAAAACCATCAACCTTATGCCACCAAACTGTTTAAATTCAACAAAGTTCCTGTTAGGATTTGAACCCACAGCAGAAGAGGGCAAGGGACTAATAGCCAACAGTTAAAACCACTGGCCAATGGATAACACCTTATGCTCTCATCAAATATATGTGCCTTGCGACTTCAATAAACATGACATTAATGTCTTTTTTTTTGCTCTCTACTTTAAATAAAATAAGCAATCAACTTAAGACAATTTTTGTTGAAAAAGACAATAATTTTTTAGTTGTTTTCTTTTTTATTGTTTAAAGATCAGGTAATAAATAAAATCCTTCTAAAAACTGAAGCAAAATATCTGACAGCTATGTGTACTCATATTTTAAGTACATTTGTACTTCTGTGAAACAGAATTAGAATTGGTACATTGTTTTTAATGTAATGTCTCTAAAGGCATATCCATTTTTATGGCAATTCCATTTCTCTATAATGGTAAAGAATAGATTTTTAAAAATGAACTTTTTATACCTTTTCAAATTAAAGAGCATTGATTTTAGTGTCATTTATACCTATATAAAGGCAATGGCATTGATTTGAATGACATTTATACCTATATAAAGGCAATGGCATTGTTTTGAATGACATTTATACCTATATAAAGGCAATGGCATTGATTTGAATGACATTTATACCTATATAAAGGCAATGGCATTGATTTGAATGACATTTATACCTATATAAAGGCAATGGCATTGATTTGAATGACATTTATACCTATATAAAGGCAATGGCATTGTTTTGAATGACATTTATACCTATATAAAGGCAATGGCATTGATTTGAATGACATTTATACCTATATAAAGGCAATGGCATTGATTTGAATGACATTTATACCTATATAAAGGCAATGGCATTGATTTGAATGACATTTATACCTATATAAAGGCAATGGCATTGATTTGAATGACATTTTATACCTATATAAAGGCAATGGCATTGATTTGAATGACATTTATACCTATATAAAGGCAATGGCATTGATTTGAATGACATTTATACCTATATAAAGGCAATGGCATTGTTTTGAATGACATTTATACCTATATAAAGGCAATGGCATTGATTTGAATGACATTTATACATAGATATTGGCAATTGCACTGGTTTAAATGACATTTTTACATAGATATTGGCAATGGCATTGATTTTAATGACATTTTACACCTAAATAAATGCAATGACTCAAATTTCAATGACATTTTTACCTATATATAAGCAATGACATTAATAACTAGAAATGTGTCCATAGGACACGGGTGCCCCCACCGCGACACTGTTCTGTCAATCTTTTTACTAAGTCAAGGGAAATAACTCTACAAATACTGGATAAATCCACAAGCCAAACCCCAGGTGCAAATCTAAAATATGCTGAGCAACCTGCCCATAAGGTTTATTGACTATGTCAAATCCTTTTTGAGAAACTTGTGACACAAGTTGAAAATTGCAAAAATTTTCTACGTGAAGGGCAATAACTCTAAAAATACTAAATAAATCCAGACGAAAATACCTGGTGCACAACTGCACATGCTGATCAATATTCCTGTAAAGTAACATGACTGTAGGTCAAACACTTTTTGAGTTATGTGCGACACATGTTGAAAATTGCCAAATTTTACTAAGTCAAGGGCAATAACTCTGAAAATACTAAAAATATCCAGATGAAAATACCCAGGTGCACAACTACACATGCTGATCAACATTCCTGTAAAGTTTCATGACTCTAGGTCAAATACTTTTTGAGTTATGTGCGACACAAGTTAAAAATTGCAAAATTTTACTAAATCAAGGGCAATAACTCTAAAAATACTAAAAATATGCACACGAAAATACCCAGGTGCACAACTACACATGCTGATCAACATTCCTGTAAAGTTTCATGACTGTAGGTCAAATACTTTTGGAGTTACATGCAACACAAGTTGAAAATTGCAAAATTTTACTAAGTCAAGGGCAATAACTCTGAAAATACTAAGAATATCCCGACCAAAATACCCAGGTGCACAACTACACATGCTGATCAACATTCCTGTAAAGTTTCATGACTCTAGGTCAAATACTTTTTGAGTTACGTGCGACACAAAAGTGAACGGACGGACGGACGGAAGGACGGACGGACGGAAGGACGGACGGAAGGACGGACGGACAAGGGTAAATCTAAATGCCCGCCACTAACGTGGGGGCACAAAAATATAAAGGTAATGGCATTGAATTTAATGTTATAGGCACTGACATTCTTTCTTAATGACATTGACATCTCAATAAGGTCAAAGGCATTGTTGTTAAATGATATTTGTCATCACTTTTGGGCAAAAATTGGTTAACTTCTTATTTGATATAATAGAAGTTAACCTGTTAATGCTCTCAGTAAAAATATACTTACAAAAATGTACAGACAATGTTTTTAATGACATTTTTTATCTTGATGGATACTGACATTGTTTTAATGACATTAATATTTCATTACGGGCACCTTTATAAAAGCACTGACATTTGGACATTTTATTAGATTCATATATCTCTTTAAAGGCATTTATATCTTATGTATATCATTTGCAAACTTGTTCATTTGTTCTGGGGAATCTAGATAATCTTGTATCATCTTTAATATAATGCTTTTGAGGTAAATTCTGTGTTATTTCAACATATGCTTAATTCACTGCAATATTAGCGCATAATTATACAAACTGAAGTTAAATAATATTAAGCATATGTCAAAGCAATATTCACTGAAATTCAAGCATGTTTAGTTTTTTGCTATTTTCATTTAATAACAGAAGCACTCCTTAAACAAATCAAGATCTTCACACATTCAATAAAATTTAAACTTAAGACAAAATATAAGCTTTTATATCATACTGTTGAAGTAAGCATGATATATTTACAAAATCATTAAGATAAATGACATTATAATAAAGCTACATCTGATGAAGTATTTAGTAAAAGATTTGTTTGTTTGATTTGGTTTTTTACGCCACATCAACACAGTATAGGTCATATCGCGACGTTCCAGCTT
>NW_026855469.1:0-131776 GCF_026571515.1 Ruditapes philippinarum | reverse complement strand
GATTAATGGGTCTAATTTCAGTAACCAAATAAGACAAGCTGCAAAGAAAATACCTTCAGTGTTCATAGAGATAAAACATTGACCAAACTTTATTCAAAAAGGGACAAAGTTCTATAAAAATTCATAATAACTACATGATTATGTAGTTATGGGTTTTGTATAGGGCCTGAAAAATATTAACTTTGTGGATTTAAAGTTACTACCTAGAGTGGTTGTTGAGATTCTTGCATGCAAAACTTCAATCAGGAATTTTCTTAGAGCAAAAACAGGTGCGTTTCTGTCAAGATCTATGCTAGAGATATGGATCTTGGACATTTAAGGGCATTTAGTGATTTTATTAATTGTTTTGTGAAGGAAGACTGCCAGAGTTCAGTTTCAGCAGAATTCAAAGAAAGCCAGGAATAACCCATCACTCCAAGTGTAGAATTCAACAAAGTGTCAAATATTTGTCACTTTACCACGTTAACTAAGGATAATGATCAAAATCGCAAATTCTCATTAATATGCCCTGAAGCTCTTAATAACCATAGCTCTGTGATGGTTTAGTGGAAATGGCTTGAAAAACAAGCAATTATCATATAAGTCCCCTACCGGTTTGGACCCCAGCAACTTTCTGATGGGCCATTGGCCAGTCAATTTTACCAGTGAATGAATGACATAAATGAACTTAAATCTTTTGAGTTCTAAGTTTGTCTATATCACAGTAATGTGTTAAGTTTCCCTGCCTAGTAAGGAAATTATGTTTATACAACATATATATGAAGTTTGAAGTAGATACATTAGGAAATAAAGAAGTAATTTAAAAAAGACAACATTTTTTTTCCATCAAAATTCTAAGTTCAAGGGAGGTAATACTGATAATTTTTGTGCTAGAATTATAAACCTTGTCACATATGATGTGGTTGATGACTAGAAACTTATATTTAAAGTTTGAAGTAAACACCTTAAGAAATAAAGAACTTATAGAGAAAAAGCTGAAAATTTTTGAAATTCAGGCTATTTGTTGCCATAGCAACCAGAATTTTCAACATAGGAAGAAAAGAAAAAGATGTGCATAATCTCCAGACTGCCATCCACCCATATTTCAAGTTTCATAAAAATATTTTCAGTACTTTTTGAGTTATCACTGGATCCAGTTTATGTGTTAAAATTTACCATATTTTCAGACTATTTGTTGCCATAGCAACCAGAATTTTCAACATAGGAAGAAAAAAAAAAGACGTGCATAATCTCCATACTGCCATCTATCCATATACCAAGTTTCATAAAAATATTTTCAGTACTTTTTGCGTTATCGCGGGATCCAGTTTTGTGGACTGACGGACTGACAGACAGACGGACGGACGGACAGACAGACGGACAGACGGACTGTAAACCTAAAGTCCCCTCCGGTTAAACCGGTAGGGGACTAATAAAGTCCCCTCCGGTTAAACCGGTAGGGGACTAATTAAGAGAAGATGTGTACAAAGGAAAGTTTTCATGACCATCCCTTGAGAAGCTGTGCACAGAAGAAAGTGTTCATGACCAACCCATGAGAATTTGTACACAGAAATAATAGTTTATGACCAGCCCATGACAGTATCAAATCTAATAATCAGAATTTTCTGTTTCTGAAAACCTGGTTAAAAACATGGAACAAATTAAATAGTGAAGAACAGATGAAAAGTATTATTGAGTAATTCACTTACCCTGAATATTAGTTTACAAAATATCAATCCATATGGTACAGGGCCATAATGTCTGGAATCATGTGAGCAGATTTTGTTATCTCCTTCTAACCAAACATGACCTTTAGGTACCTACATAATTATATATAAAACAAGAATTATGGAAAATAACAATGTATAATATTAATGTATCAAAATGACAAAAAAAACCTGCATATTTTATTATAAAGAATGCGAGAATATTTCTACTTGCATTTCCATCTTACATGAAAAACAAAAAAATATTCTCTGATAATATTCTCTTTATGATGTAATAATTTTCAAGAGTGATGTTACACAGCAAAAAATATTGCATCTGGTGTTCAACTCTGTGAGATATATTAACAAATAAAAATTCTCTATATATTACAACAACGATTAAACATTATGCCCATAATGCATGATTAATCCATTGATTCAGAATTGGACATATTATATACTATATTATATGTTATACCTACCCAAATACGTTCATTGGATACTTCATTATATACTTTATCCCCTGCCATAGCAACTATTCTTTTACAAATGAACTTATTTGGATCATCCAATGATTTAACACCAATTACGTCTCCTCTGAAAATAAAAATTATATAATACAGGTATGCTATGTATACCTTGCAAACATTTCGAATTTGTTACACAAATATGGAAATCAATACCACAAAAAATCCTGCCCTGGATGGCATCCAAACTTGCAACCATTGTATTACTAGCAAATAAACAAAAAGCTCTAGCCCTCTGATGGTGGGATTTTTACTCAGCCCTCTTAACCCAGTCTGTGCCAAAGTATGTCGGTCCTCGGACCTCGCCAACTAAAAAATCAGGAGGGCAGAGATAAATTTCGATACAGTTAGTCCTCATGTCCGAATAAAATTTCAGCCAGTTTGAAACAATTTTTGGCCTTCTAAAATATGCAAAAGATCAATCTTTTTTTTCATTTTGCTTGTATTCACAGACCCAGATAACCAAAATCACAGCAAGATACAACCTGTTTTTGCTAAGTAATGTAAGCTATCATCTTGTCTTGGATAGTTTCCTTACCAAAACATATTTTTTCTCCAATCCTCAAAATTAAACCTTTGAAAGATGTATTGTTTTCTTGTGAATTATGCTAATGTTTTATTTATTATGTTTCTGTATATTTTTTTTCATAGAATCTTATAGTTGAGTCTGATAATTCATATTTGCTAAATATTTTTGTTTATAATTATGGCAATATCCCTCCCCCACCACTACAAAAAAATACCTTTCAGAGTCCGGGCCGGGAAAAAATTATCAGGGCTGGAAATAAATCTAAGGATCCCAGTCCTTGTGGCTGGAAAAAATTTTTGACTTTGGCATTGACTGTTAACCCACAGCAGTTAGCCACTTTGTATTCACCAGAGCACAATTCAAACTCTGCATAGTTTCTGGGCAGGCTGTCGAGCAGTTGACGATAACTAGTGCCTCCACTTTGGTAAGGAACTGATATCACTTCTGTACATGTCCAGGCAGAGGTACACTGTACAGTGTGAATGACTGTAGAAATGATTTCATGATCAATCACAAGGAAAGCCACCTGCACCGTCCGGGAATCAAACTCAGGTCACTTAATTCACAGTCCTACGTTTTACTAATTAAGCTAACTTACAGAGGTACAGACAATACTATACCATAATAATATTATGTCCCGAAGATACTTCGGGCATATAAAAATAAAAATATGTGCACTAATCTAATATGACATAAAAACAAAACAACTGTGGAAAATAATGTCTTGCATGAATTTCCAACATGTATATTACATGTACATTGTATATATTTTTATTACACATTTTAAACAAGAGCCACCGCCGGGCGGGGGCAACGCTCGACTTTTTACTTTTTCTAAACGCAAACATAGAAAGGTTTGAACATATATTAACGTTTCCTTTTTATAAATTTAGTTGGTCTGTCTTGTCACATTAGTTTTCTTTATATATTTTGTATATATATGAATAGAAACATTAAGCATATTTCTAAAAATAGCAACAGTACGCAATTTCTTAAAATAGCAACATGACGCAATTTCTAAAAATAGAAAAAATGATGCAATTTCTAAAAATACAAAAAAATGACATAATTTCTAAAAATAAAAAAGTGACGCAATTTCTAAAAATAGCAACAATGATGCAATTTCTAAAAATAGAAAAAATGACGCAATTTCTAAAAATAGCAACAATTTCTAAAAATAGCAACAATGATGCAATTTCTAAAAATAGAAAAAATGACCAATTTCTAAAAAATAGAAAAAATGACGCAATTTCTAAAAATAGAAAAAAATGACGCAATTTCTAAAAATAGAAAAAATGACGCAATTTCTAAAAATAGAATATAAAAATAAAAAATATGACGCAATTTCTAAAAATAGCAACAATTTCTAAAAATAGCAACAATGACGCAATTTCTAAAAATAGAAACAATGATGCAATTTCTAAAAATAGAAAAAAACGACGCAATTTCTAAAAATAGCAACAATGACGCAATTTCTAAAAATAGAAAAAATGACGCAATTTCTAAAAATAGAAAAAAATGACGCAATTTCTAAAAATAGCAACAATGACGCAATTTCTAAAATAGAACAAATGACGCAATTTCTAAAAATAGAAACAATGAAACGCAATTTCTAAAATAGAAAAATGACGCAATTATATATATATAATATATATATATATATATATTTGTGTGTATATATATATGCATATATATATATATATATATACATAGCATATATATCATTATATGCATGTATATATATATATATACACACAGCATATATATATATATATATATATTAATATATATATATATGTATATCTGGTCCTTAAGAATGTTCTGTTATAATATGAAGTTTATCCCTTCAAAATAGCAAAGTTTACAGTCAGTTACCGCCCAAACAATGAAAATTTCAATAATTTGACCTTCAAAGACAATGTCATTAATGAGTGAAGGTCAAGGTCTTTCGGTATATATTTTTAACAGTTATCTTTGAAGATTATTATGTTAAAGTTTGAAGACAATCCATTCAAAAATAACAAAGTTACAGCCAATAATAGCCAAAAAAATGAAAATTTCAATAATTTTGACCTTCAAAGTCAAGGTCATTGATGAGTGAAGGTCAAGGTCTGACTGGTTATTTTTAAGGGATATCCTTGAAGATTATTATGTTCAAGTTTTGAAGACAATCCATTTAAAAATAACAAAGTTACAGCCAATAACAGCATGAACAAGCAAAAATTGGACTTTTAACCTTGAAGGTCAAGGTCATTTATGGATGAAGGTCAAGGTTAGTGTGGTCTACTGAAAGGTCTTGTCCCAAGGGTTGTTGTGGCCAAGTATGAAGACAATACACCAAGAAATAAAAAAGTTATGATCCAGGTACAAGTTTTCGGACGGCAACGGCAACGGCAAAGGCAACGCCGACCTGACTATAACAATACCTCTACTTTTTTTTTCAAAAAAAAAAAAGTCGAGCTAACAATACATATTGTACAATTTATAGATTGCAATCTTTAAATGATTTATTTTTTACAACAAGGATATTTATTTTTATCAATGAAACTGAGCTTTGTGCATGGATACAAGATGGATGCAAGAGTGAAGACCAAAAAGAATTCAAGTAAATATATTAAGCTAAATCTATAAACACCAGTAAGTACCTTTTTAGTGTCTGTCTATGAACACTTATACATTCCACAATATATGCGTCACCATGGTAAATAGTGGGCTCCATCGACTTCCCGTCACACTACAATAAGAATAATATCATTGAATAAATGGCCTTCCAATCTGATTGGTTTATTATAAAAACACATTATAAATGGACCAATCAAAGAGATGCATTAATTAAACAAGAGGGCCATCATGGCCCTGAGGTCACTCACCTGTATATAGGCCCCCCTGGAGCAGGGCCGTTTTAAACCCCAGGGCTTTTATTTGAACAAACTTGGTAGACACCCATTAGAAGATGTTTCATGCTAAACATCTAAGGTCTAGCTGGTCAAGTTTTTTCTTTACACATATAGTTAAAACCAATGACACACCTGGGGCAGGGCCAGTTTTGACCCAAGGGCTTTTATTTGAACAATCTTTGTAGACACTTACTAGAAAACGTTTCATGCTTAATATCTAAACTCTAGCTATTTGGGTTTTTTCAAAGAAGATTTTTAAGTTTTGGCTATACACATAAAAGGAAAACGAATGACCCCCGGGGCGGGGCCAATTTTGACCCCAGGGCTTTTATTACAACAAACTTGGTAGACACTCACTAGAAGATGTTTCATGCTTAGTATCTAAACTCTAGCTATTTGTTTTTTTTTCAAAGAAGATTTTTTAAGTTTTTGCTATACACATATAAGGAAAATCAATGATCCCAGGGGCGGGGCCAATTTTGACCCCAGGGCTCTTATTTGAACAAACTTGGTAGACATCCATTAGAACATGTTTCATGCTAAATATCTTAGCTCTAGCTCTTTGGGTTCTTTAAAAGAAGATTTTTTAAGTTTTTACTATAATGCATATAAAGAAAATCAATGACCCCCTGGGGCGGGGCCAATTTTGACCCCAGGGCTTTTATTTGAACAAACTTGGTAGACACCCATTAGGGGATGTTTCATGCTAGATATCTTAGCTCTAGGTCTTTGGGTTTTTTAAAAGAAGATTTTTTAAGTTTTTATTATATGCATATAGGGAAAATCAATGACCCCCTGGGGCGGGGCCAATTTTGACCCCAGGGCTTTTATTTGAACAAACTTGGTAGACACTCACTAGAAGATGTTTCATGCCAAATATCTAAGCTCTAGCTCTTTGGGTTTTTTAAAAGAAGATATTTAAAGTTTTTTCTTTTGGTTGCCATGGCAACCAGAGTTCTGCATGGAATTAAATTCTTTGAGGTGACCACCAAAGGAACATTCCTGTGAAGTTTGGATGAAATTGGCTTAGTGGTGGAGGAGATGTCATTTAAAGTAAAAGTTTACGGACGACGGACGGACGACGAACGAAAAGTGATCACAAAAGCTCAAAAGTTACTGTTTGTTTGTATGGACAGTTTGTAAAGAACCATTTAATATTATTTGAGACCTCATTATTTTTGTCCTTTGAAAACATTATTACATGATGTCTACCGTCTATCTCCTATTACTATGAATAAATGCACCTGTGTATATACATAAGTCATTAACCCTGAAAAACACTAAATTTATGAAATTTAATGGACTATCTGGCTAAATGAGTTTGGAATTGTCAAATATTGAATGTCAAAGGTTGGGTTATCTCAAGATAATTAGATAAGGTGGCTAAAAGTTTACAAGCTGGTAAGACTGCATGATAGTGCGGACTGGCCAGAACACATTGTAATTAGTGTGACACATGAGACGTCATATGTGGTTATACGTAACAATGGTACAGACAACAATATACAGACTTCATATGTGGTAAAACATGAGACTCCATATGTGGCTATACATTGTACTAACTGTAACACATGAGACTCCATACATGGTTATACATTGTACTTACTGTGACACACGAGACTCCACATGTGGTTAAACATTGTACTTACTGTGACACATGAGACTCCATATGTGGCTATACATTGTACTAACTGTAACACATGAGACTCCATATGTGGTTATACATTGTACTCACTGTGACACATGAGACTCCATATGTGGCTAAACATTATACTTACTGTGACACATGAGACTCCATATGTGGTTAAACATTGTACAATGTACTTACTGTGACACATGAGACTCCAAATGTGGTTATACATTGTACAATGTACTTCATGTGACACATGAGACTCCATATGTGACAAATGACTACATATGTGGCTATACATTGTACTTACTGTGACACATGAGACTCCAAATGTTGTTATACATTATACTTACTGTGACACATGAGACTCCATATGTGGTTATACATGTTATACATTGTACTTACTCTGACAATATGAGACTCCATATGTGTTTATACATTGTACTCACTGTGACACATGACTACATATGTGGTTATACATTGTACTTACTCTGACATATAAGGCCCAATATGTGGTAATACATTGTACTTACTGTGACACATGACTACATATGTGGTTATACATTGTACTTACTCTGACACATGAGACCCATATGTGGTTGTACATTGCACTCACTGTGACACATAACTACATATGTGGCTATAAATTGTACTAACTCTGACTTATAAGACCCCATATGTGGTTATACATTGTACTTACTGTGACACACGAGACTCTATATGTGGCTATACATTGTACTTACTCTGACACATGAGACCCATATGTGGTTATACATTGTACTCACTGTGACACATGACTACATATATGGCTATACATTGTAATTACTCTGACATATAAGACCCCATATGTGGTTATACATTGTAGTTACTGTGACACATGAGACTCCATATGTGGCTATACATTGTACTTACTGTGACACATGAGACTCTATATGTGGTTATACATTGTACTTACTGTGACACATGAGACTCCATATGTGGTTATACAATGGTACAGACAACCATACTGTATACATTTAACAAACACAGTCCCTGTTCTCTTCATCACATGTAGAAACCTGGCTTTCATTCTGCTGAAATCCTACTTTAGTATGACTACCATAAAATTTGCATGACAAAAATGTCTGAAAATAGAAATAAATGGAAATGTATGCTTTTTACCTGAATGAACAAAAAGGATAAATATAAACAAATATTTCCACAAAAATAGATACAGTGTCAATATATGTTGTTTACCTGAATGAAGAACAAAAATAAATATCAACAAATATTTCCACAAAAACAGGGGCATTAACTCTGTCTAACTTTGAAGAAATTGCTAAGTCTCTGACCAATTTTGGCAAGATATCTTACTGAGTGGTTGAGATTTTTGACTTCAAACTTCTTGCCCCTCGCCACTTTGGGCTCGAATCCTAACAGGGCCTTTGGATTCTTTCATGTGAGGAAGCTATCCAGCTAGCTTACAGAACGTCAGTGGTTCTACTCAGATGCCCGTTCATGCCTGAAATAATGCACATAAGGGTACCTAAGGTCTTCCTCCACCAGTAAAGCTGGAACATCCCCATATGACTTATACTGTGTCAGTGTGATGTAAAACCCAATTAAACAAATCAAAGACAAAACCATATAATATATATTTATCATTGTATGGTGTGTTCATAAATGGTACAAAATACTATATCTGAATATGCTTATTTATGCATTGAATGGTTCTGTTGAAAAGAAAAGTATATCTGACCAGTTCAACATCTGTTTAATACAGTCAGCATGCCTGTTGGATATGAAACACATTATGAGCAGAGTTTGACTAATTTTTTAAGATGTTATTTACAGCTTTATGAAAAATTAAATTTGAAAATATTATGCATATAAAATACTAAAAAATAATCTTATTTAATTTGAACATTGGTGAGACAGTGTAATATACACCAAAATGATAACAAAATGGCTCAAAAACTTTGATTTCTGATCGGTGTCGAGTTGGTGTTGGGCCGAGTACTAGCCGAAGTTACAATATATCCGACTGGTAGTACACTTATACATGATGATGATAATTATCATATATTTCAAAAATCAAAATTGTCTTAAGATGCTTAAATAACACAAAAATTATCTTACCAGCCTTTACAAGGTTTTTTTCATACAAATATCGCCAAAAATAGATATTATAAAGCCATAAATTCAGAAGATTTTGCCCTCTAACTGGTACCTTCTTTGAGAAGAGTACTCTACTAATATACATGTACATTTGCGTGAAACAATAAGCAATTAGGTAATTGCACTTTAATAAACAATATTCATGATATTTTAAAGTATTTAATATATACCTCACATTTATTTAAGTCATAATTTTTATTCATTATTGAATGACATTGGAATAAAACCTGGAAAATTTGTACAATTTTAGCTTACTTGAAAGACCTTGACCTTATTTTAACCTACAAGGTTGAAGAACCGCAAGTTTTGTTACATGCAGCTCACACTTGTATGTTGCATGCGAGAAAATCAGTTGGAATTAAGCAGTAAAGATGGCAGACAGTTCTAAGATTGAGGTACCTTATATCGATAGCTTGTTCAAGGCAGATGGCTACCTGACAACGCACGAGAATGAAATTAGAAGAAGGTGAATATTTTGTTTATTTTCAGTCATTTTGAAATGTCAACAATTTTCATTTAATTTTCTTTTTTTCTTCATACACCAAAATTCCTCTGCTTCTACCAGATTGACAATATTTTATAATTGTGTAATTTGTTTAACGTTTGATAGATATTATACAGTAGTGTATTCTTTACAAATTAATTACAAATTAAATGTTGCTGATGAGCCTGATGAAATTTTTTATACATAAAAAGTTATGTATTTAATCAAATATTATAGAGGCAGTATTGTTATTTATGCTTATACTTACATTTTGCATTGCCATGATAGAATATGCAAAAGGCTGATGAAAATATATTTTAATTGAGTTGTAAAACACAGTACATTGTGTACTAGAGATAGTGTCCTTGAATGAGGCCATAGAAATAGTGTCCTTGAATGAGGCCATTATTCATACATTATTCATGCACTGTCCATCCATTCATCAAATCACCTGACCACGCATGCATGCATTCATCCATCCATCTGTCCATCCAACCTTGCCCACCCATCAATCAATCCATCCATCCAACCTCCCACCTGCCCATTCATACATCCAACCAACCAACCAACTGCCTGCCCATATTGGCCATTTATCAATCTATCCAACCAATCAACCATCTGCCCATTCATTCAAACACCCACCCATCCATCCAACCGTCCATACAGCCATCCATCCACCCACCCAAACATCCATCCACCCATCCATCCATCCAAAACACACCCACCAACCCATCCATCCATCCAACCCATCCGTCCATCCATCCATCCATCTCCAATCAACCAACCAACCATCCATCCATATTCATCCATCCAAACATCCATCCATCCATCCAAAACCCAACCACCAACCCATCCATCCAACCCAACCCATCCATCCATCCATCTTCATCCAACCAACCAACCATCCATCCATCCATCCAAAACCCACCCACCCAACCATCCATCCATCCACCCAACCATCCATCCATCCAACCAACCACCATGAAGCTATCCTTCCATCATGCTGGATTGTCCACCCTGGCAAACATCTAATGTTATGATAATAAGCTTAAGTATCGTTGTTGAAGAATTTGAAAGAAGATTAATTTCACTGTGGTAAAAAACAACATGAAGGACAATGAAAAGGCCCATGAACCCAAATTGTTGTTGTATTTGCTTCAAAGCTATTTAATATAAATTGGGGACCATCTTATTGTAAACAAATAGATTTCATCATATAATGAATGAGGAACCATATAAACAAAAGAAATAAACAAGAGAAATGACCCTATATTGTATTTAAATGGTATCTCAGTAGATTTGTCAGTTTGTCCATCCACTAATCCATTCATATTATATGCCAGAGATATTGCCAAGTTGGGTTAAAAAAACTTAAAGCTGCATGCTTCAGATGAGCCAAATTTCTACTGCATTACTAACATAGTATGGGCTTGTTTGCTTATTGTCCCCCGCCTTTTCGAAGAAAAAAGGGGGATTCAGAAATAGGCTCCGTCCGTCTTTCTGTCCGTCTTTCTGTCCGTCTGTCCATCTGTCCGGCCGTCCATCACACTTTCGTGTCCGGTCCATAACTTTGTCATTTATTGAAGGAATCTGAAATAACTTGGCACAAATGTTTGTTATAATAAGACGATGTGTCATGCGCAACAACCAGACCCCTACCTCCAGGGTCAAGGTCGCACTTGCTCATTCAAGGTCAACATTGTCTATTTGAGGGTATATGTCGTGTCCGGTCCATAACTTTTTTATCTTTGAAGGGATTTTGTAAATACTTGCCACAATTGTTCACAATAATGAGAAGATGTGTCATGCGAAACAACCGGTCACCTACCTCCAAGGTCAAGGTCACACTTGGAGGTCAAAGATTAACATAGTCTGTTACAGGGTATATTTCGTGTCCGGTCCATAACTTTGTCATTTATTGAAGGAATCTGAAATAACTTGGCACAAATGTTTGTTATAATAAGACGATGTGTCATGCGCAACAACCAGACCCCTACCTCCAGGGTCAAGGTCGCACTTGCTCATTCAAGGTCAACATTGTCTATTTGAGGGTATATGTCGTGTCCGGTCCATAACTTTTTTATCTTTGAAGGGATTTTGTAAATACTTGCCACAATTGTTCACAATAATGAGAAGATGTGTCATGCGAAACAACCGGTCACCTACCTCCAAGGTCAAGGTCACACTTGGAGGTCAAAGATTAACATAGTCTGTTACAGGGTATATTTCGTGTCCGGTCCATAACTTTGTCATTTATTGAAGGAATCTGAAATAACTTGGCACAAATGTTTGTTATAATAAGACGATGTGTCATGCGCAACAACCAGACCCCTACCTCCAGGGTCAAGGTCGCACTTGCTCATTCAAGGTCAACATTGTCTATTTGAGGGTATATCTCGTGTCCGGTCTATAACTTTCTTATCTTTGAAGGGATTTTGTAAATACTTGCCACAATTGTTCACAATAATGAGATGATGTGTCATGCGCAACAATCGGTCACCAACCTCCAAGGTCAAGGTCACACTTGGAGTTCAAAGATTAACATAGTCTGTTATAGGGTATATTTTGTGTCCGGTCCATAACTTTTTCTTATATCAAAGGATTCTGAAAATATTTGGCACAAATAGTCACTATAATAAGATGATGTGTCATGCATAACACCAGCATCCCTACCTCCAAGGTCAAGGTCACATTTTGAGGTCAAAAGTTAACATAGTATTTTAAAGGGTATATATTGTGTCCAATGTAGAACTGATTCATAGTTCAAAGGATTTTGAAATAACTTGGCACAAATAGTCACAATAATAAGATGATATGTCAAGTACAACACCTGCACCCCTACCTCCAAGGTCAAGGTGACACTTAGAGGTCAAAATAACAGAGTCTGTTATATGGTATATTTTGTGTCCCGTCCATAACTTCTTCATAGATCAAGGGATTTTGAAAATACTTGGCACAAATAGTCACAATGATAAGATGATATGTCTTGCGTAACACCAGTGTCCCTACCTCCAATGTCAAGGTCACACTTAGAGGTCAAAGCTTAACATGATAGATTTTTAAATTCAGTGTTTCATTTTATTTCTTTAATAAATTTATTGGTGCATTTGCAGATCTAGCATTGATTTTATGCTTCATATAAAACTTCCCTGAGGCGGGGGACGTTGGTAACTCTGTTACAAATTCTTGTTTTTACCTATTTTGGTAATTTACATGGGTTCCAAGTGCTGCTTGCAATGTGTAAATATTTTCTTTGGTTCACTACATTAGCAGTACTTCAATGTATTTACTATACTGTTTCAGGTATGGTTGTTTCAAGGATTTACTCTCGCGAATTGATAGTAACGAAGGTAGTTTAGAAAAATTTACACGCGGGTACGAGTCATTTGGTATACACAGAACATCGGACAATGGTATCTACATGAAGGAATGGGCTCCTGGAGCGGAAGGAATCTCACTTAGAGGTGACTTTAGTAAGTTTCAATGTTTTGATATTACAACCAACAGGGTGTCTTTTGCAGAAAGGTTTATGCTCTTGACTTGGAAACACTTGCCCCTTTTTGCCATATACTTTTAATATTTCCATGTGAGGAAACCGTTTACAATGCAGCTAGCTTACAGGACATTAGTGGTTTTTACTTAGGAAATCTATTACTATAATCATAATAATATGAAATTAGGTGCTACCTATGGCGCGGAAAGCTCTTATGAATTATGATTTTAGCATAACATGTTTAGTGTACATGCAAACAGGTACTTTGTACCATAAACAAAACAAATAAATTGGTGGTGTTCAACCTATCATCGGAGCCCTCGGAATATTCCGAAAATTTCCGAACGTAAAGGGTGACCACTGCGCATGCGTCGGCGTTTGGAAAAACCCGTCCGCCATTTTTGTTAATCTCTAATCACAGCTGTTTTAACATTATTTTTAATGTGCTATTTTATCAAAAAGGATACGTTAAAGTAACTTTTTTTATATTCATAATCGTTACTATAATTCTTATCAATGTCAAAATGCATGTTTATTTTCTGATTTAGTACATCATTCTTTCACCGGAAGTGTTACTTAGCATGCGTCTGCTAGCAATAGTCTGAATTATGAAGACGCTCATTAAAAGCGCTCTGATATCTATATTTAGCTCAAAAGGATTTCAAAATGGCGGCGCCCAGTTAACTAAGGATTTTTTTACAGCTCATTAGGTATAGGATATACATTTTTTTGAAATTTTCATTTACTTTTAATTTGATTTCATTTGAATTGATACGCGTCATACATGTTATCTAAGAGCGCTACAGCCCTCGCGGGGCCTTTGGCCCCGCTCGGACTTTCCGCCTATAAAATGGACTATTTATCTGTTTCCTTATATTTATATTTTTCCTTGTGTAACTCTCCAAGGGCCCTGCCACAATTCACCATAAAGTGAAGGAAGCACATATGGTATTATAGAATAAATGGGTATATAAAACAGAAATTGTTGCATCCATTATTCAAAGCTCAATAGGGACTTTATATTCTTTTATGTGAGAAGCTATCCAGCTTATCCAGGTCCCCTTTCATGCCTGAAATAATGTACGAAAGGGCACCAGAGGTTTTCGGATTTCCTCAACCAGTAAAGCTAGAAAGTCACCAAACAACTTATACTATGTTAGTGTGATGTAAAATCCAGTGTAGCCCAGTGTCCCACCATTGGCATTCAAATTATAATATGATTCTATATCGTTGTTTTTTTATTCTAGATGGTTGGAATCAGATGCAATACAAGTTTACAAAAGGTGATTTTGGTAAATGGGAGTTGAAGATACCACCTAAAGAAGATGGTAGCTGCCCAATTCCCCATGGGTCTAAGATAAAGGTAATTTCTGGTTTTGAAGTTTTTCGCTTTAAACATGGGTGAATGATGTAAGACATTGTCTCATAATGGGATGAAGAATGATGAAAACAACAATGCTCAAGAAGTGAGGATAAATTGCAAAAACATTCAAATATCAAATTGTCTGTCCCTTGTTAAGTCCCTGTCAGTCATGTTTAATTTGAGCCGCATCACAACAAAACAAACATAGTGCATTTACGACCAGCATGGACCCAGACCAGCCTGTGCATCAGCGCAGACTGATCAGGATCCATGCTGTTCACTATCAGTTTCTCTACTTGTAAAAGAGTTGGTAAGTGAACAGCATGGATCCTGATCAGACTGAGCGGATGTTTGTTCAAATAAAAGCCCTTGGGTCAAAATTTGCCCCGCCGCGGGGGACATTGATTTTCCTTATATCATACAGTGTATAGCAAAAACTTAAAAATCTTCTTTGAAAAAACCCAAATAGTTAGAGTTTAGATATAAAGCATGAAACATTTGCTAGTAAGTGTCTACAAAGATTGTTCAAATAAAATCCCTGGGGTCAAAGCTGGCCCTGCCCCAGGTGTGTCATTGTTTTTAACTATATGTGTAAAGAAAAAACTTGAAAAAATCTTCTTTTAAAAAACGCAATGAGCTAGACCTTAGATGTTTAGCATGAAACATCTTCTAATGGGTGTCTACCAAGTTTGTTCAAATAAAAGCCCTGGGGTTTAAACTGGCTCGCTCCGGGGGCCTATATACAGGTGAGCGACTTCAGGGCCATCATGGCCCTCTTGTTGAACTATTCCAAGATACTCAACTGCGACTTTTCTTAAATTATTGCACCAGTATTTTTTTTTTTTAAGTTTCTCTCATAAGCGTCATAGCTGTATGAACAAAATTATTATTCAAGTTGATTCAATTGTTTAATTTATTTTTCCTTCTTTCCTTTTTCAGTTAGTGATGCATACCAAATCGGGTAAACTAGAGGACAGACTGTCACCCTGGGCAAAATTTGTAACACGGGAAGAAAAAGTACCAGTCTATGACCAGATATTCTGGGATCCTAAGGAGGTTTGTGGCATTTACATGTACAATGTACCTTTTCAGCAGTATATTTTAAAGATGTTTTATTATGAGGGGCTTAAATAGTGGCTTATTTGAAATGCAAAGCTCACTCTGCCATACAGATCATTTTAGCCAATTACTAAAAAAATTTTATGTTTAGCTACAAATAATATTCTTGCACATGTTATGCTTTGTAGAGGAAATTTCAAATTAATTTGGAAAATCACACACATTTGGCTAAAGGAAATTTTCGACCAGGATTAACTCTGAAATGGCCACTGACTTTCAAAACACTTGTCAATGATTATCAGACTTTGCATGAGAGAGTTCTTCTTTTGTGTGTATGTGTGCCAAGGTCTTCATTTACCTGTAATGCAAAAAATTGTCTACATGAGCTTAACAATGTCTAAGATTGCTATTTTCCTCTACATTGCTTCACTGCACCTACATTGTAAGTTTGAATCTGAAAGATTGGCATAATTCAATTGCACTGTAATATGAGGTGACATATGGGGAGTCAAAAACTCTCCATGTATATTGAAAGTTGGACTTTAGAAGCCTAACTACAAAGAATGTAACACTGTTAGTTTAAACATGTTTTATTGCATTAAATACATGTTTACAAACATTTTATACAAATAATGAGTATATATCAAAATGCAAATGGGTTGGGCAACAAGTTCTTACAACATTAGATTAAGCCCTTCCCCCCTGTAAAAGCTTTGAACCTACCAGTTGCATGGAAATTAAGACTATAAAATGCATTTATTTACTATTCTTTCTAGGATTACTGTGCTTGATTGAAATATATTTGATAATGAGTTTAGTTATGCTGTAATGAGATTTTGTCACCAAATTCAGATATCTTTTCATTTAGTCGTCAAGTTTGCTGAAATTAAACCACTGTCCCCTTACCGTCCTTGCTGCAAGGGTCACTTTGGATTCTTTTATTGGAGGAAGCTATCCAGCTAGCTTACAGAAGGTTGATGGTTTTATTCAGGTGCCTTCTTGTTCCTGAAATAATAGACCAAAAGTCACAAGTCATTAAGTGTTTCTCCGTCAATTAAGCGGGAAATTCACCTCATGACCTTTACCATGTCAGTTGGACTTAAAACCCAATGAAATACACATCGTTGTGATTTACCTAGTAACATGAATGAAAATGTTTTATTTAGTAAACAGCGTGATACATTTTCAGAGATACCAGTTTAAGAACCCCCATCCTAAGAAGCCAACTAGTTTAAGAATATACGAATGTCACGTAGGGATAGCGTCGTGGCAGGGCAAGGTTGCCACATACCCAGAGTTCACTCGAGACGTCCTACCAAAAATAGCATACTTAGGTAAGATTTATTCGATTTTACGTAAGAAGTTTTATATTAGGGTAGTGGCAGATTTAAGCCACATGTTTCAAACCATGTCAGCCGTTACCATTTTGATTTTGAAATTTTGTCCATTTTCATCAGGTCAGAGTTTTTCCAAGGATTTTTGGAACATGACCAATACCCATGGCATTGGGAATTTCAGTTTTGTTTTGTTAAAAATTAGGAAAAAATGCATGACTTAAATTTTGCAGTGATTAAATTTAATGACTGCAAAGAGTCACTGTCTAGGATGGCATCTACAAACATTTAAGCAAAATGAAAGTAAGGAAGCCCTTATTTTCAAAGATTTTAGAGTTTGTTATTCAATATTTTTATTTTGTAATTTTCAATTGGGATTTTTTTCGTGTGGATTGGGAAAATGATATATTATTTCCAATTGGGAATATGACCGAATATGGGCTGTAAAATAAACCAAAAAATTCTATGCATGTAGAATGTCGGCTGCTTAAATTTAAACTTTACATTTTTTACTATAAGCAGTGGAGTGATTCAGGTTTTAAAAGTTAAGTCCTTCTCAAAATATCAGCTTTTTTCTTTCATATGAGGAAATTATTCATTAGATCACTGAAAACTGCTGTGGTTTTTAGCTCGACTATACGAAGTATATGGAGAGCTGTCCTACTCGCCCCGGCGTCGGCGTCCGCGTCCAGATTTTAGATTAAAGTTTTGGTGCAGTAAAATATTTTTCATTATAACTTTGTCATTTCTTAAGGTATCAACTTAAAACTTCAAATATATGTTCCTTATCATCAACCACATCTTATGTGACAAGGTTCATAACTCTAGCACCAATATTTTCAGATTTATCTCCCCTTGAACTTAGAATTTTCCTTAAAAAATACTATTTTTTACTGTTACTTCTTTATTTCTTAAGGGATCAACCTCATACTTCAAATATATGTACTATATCATCATCCCCATCTTATGTGACAAGGTTCATAACTCTAGCACCAATATTTTCAGATTTATCTCCCCTTGAACTTAGAATTTTCCTCAAAAAATACTATTTCTTACTGTTTCTTCTTAATTTCTTAAGGGATCAACCTCACACTTCAAATATATTTACTTTATCATCATCCCCATCTTATGTGACAAAGTTCATAACTCTAGCACCAATATTTTCAGATTTATTTCCTTGAACTTAGAATTTTCCATAAAAAATATTATTTTTTACTGTCACTTATTTATTTCTAAAGGGATCAACTTCATACTTCAAATATATTTACGTTATCATCATCCACATCTTATGTGACAAGGTTCATAACTCTAGCACCAATATTTTCAGATTTATCTTCCCTTGAACTTAAAATTTTCCTCAAAAAATACTATTTCTTACTGTTTCTTCTTAATTTCTTAAGGGATCAACCTCATACTTCAAATATATTTACGTTATCATCATCCCCATCTTATGTGACAAGGTTCATAACTCTAGCACCAATATTTTCAGATTTATCTCCCTTTGAACTTAGAATTTTCCATAAAAAATATTATTTTTTACTGTCACTTATTAATTTCTAAAGGAATCAACTTCATACTTCAAATATATCTACGTTATCATCATCCACATCTTTTGTGACAAGGTTCATAACTCTAGCACCAATATTGCAAGAATGATCTCCCCATAATCTTAGTTTTTTTTACTAGAAAAGTGTTATTTTTTATATATAATATTTTTTTTATTTTTAAAGGTATCTACCTCAAACTTCAAATACTTATTCCTTATCATCAATTAAATTTAATGTGACAATGTTCATAACTCTTGAAGCAATATTTACAGATTTATCTCTCTTTGAACTTAGGATTTTCTTTAAGAAATATAATAACTTCTTTACTTTTAGAGGTATCTACTTCAAACTTCAAATATATATTTCTTATCATTACACAAATGTTGTGTGACAAAGTCCATAACTCTAGCATGACTATTTCTAGAATTATTCCCCTTGATCTTGGAAATAATGTTAACAAATGTTATTTTTTTACTATAATTTAATACATAATTATACAAAATTGATTTAATCTTTCATAGTTTTGTCCTCCTTACTGCGTCCAGTATTTTATTAGTCGAGCTTCGCTGTCTCCTGTGACAGCTCTTGTTACTCACCTACTTGGTAGTGCAATTACTTTTTTCTGAAATACTGAATTGACAGGCATAGTACTACCTGAACACTGTTAGGGTGACTTAGAGTTTAAAGGGAAATAATGGCGATATTAATGGATCATGATTTATTATATGTGGATGTTTGAATACACATTATATAATTGTTGTTGTTGATGTTGTTTTGACACAGGGTATAACTGTATACAGCTGATGGCTGTGATGGAACATGCCTACTATGCTAGCTTTGGTTACCAAATTACGAGTTTCTTTGCTGCATCTAGGTATAATAATTATGTTATATATTTATCTTTTATATAAATTTGATTTTTAATACAAAAAGTGTTAAAAGTTTACAACCCCCTTTTTATGTACAGTATTGTGTACAAGTACAAAGTGTTAAAAGTTTTAAGGGTTAGGTACAGTTTAAGTTGTGTGACTGTGTTCGCCCTCTTAGCTCGATATGTCAGTTTTATACGCAGGAAAATCACTGCACACGCAATGTGTTAGACCGGCGTTTAAACCAACCAAACCAAACCAAATGTTTAAATTTTTTAAAGCTTTTATGTACATTTTAAAGTGTGGGCACATGTACTGTTAAACTTGGGTGTACAGATCAGTGTTCTGAAATTTATTTATATCTTGGGAACAATATCCTATTGCTTAGTTTTCTATAAACATTAGTTTACTTTATACAAAATATGAATACTATTTTAGAGAATGAATTCATTTGTATTTATCCGCAATTTTGAATTATAACAGTCGTTACGGTACCCCGGATGAGTTGAAGGAGTTGATTGACACGGCCCATGGTATGGGCATCACAGTATTATTAGACGTAGTTCACAGTCACGCTTCAAAGAACGTAGTCGACGGTCTTAACCAATTCGATGGAACAGATGCGTGTTATTTCCATGGCGGTGGTAGAGGCTTTCACGATCTGTGGGACTCGAGACTTTTTAATTACACAGAGTAAGATATCTTTTCATGAAAAGGCCAAAAATTATTATGTATTATCTCTATTCCCGGTCTCGAACTCATTCTTTAAAAAAGGGAGTAGGCAGGTGTATTTTATATATAGTTTCTATATGATTTTATATTTATTTTTTAAAGAAAAAATATTTAAAAAAGCAGAAAAGCAAAAAAAAACAAAACAAAAAACCTGGAAAAGGTGGACAGATAAGAAAAAAAAAATTGGTAGGAGGGAGTTGCTAAAACAATTTTTGTCTAAATATTATTCACAATAATAAAATTATGGTCTTCAATTATCTATAGATAGAATTAAATAGCATTTCAAAATAAATAGGCTCATAGAAAGTAAATATAGTATTAAGGCTATAAAATCTTTAAATTTTTACAAAGGAAAAAGAAAAGTAGGACTATTTCCTGACATTTGAACAAAACTTTAATTGTTTTCAAGTGACATAAACTTGTATTTGATTAATGACAGAATTCTTGCAAAAATGTGAAAGGTGACCTGAATCTACAAGTTTTATCATAAAAAACTTTCTCAGACAGTCCATTTTGAAATTTGATACCGTTATTCAGGTTTTATCACATATATATTAAGAGTGTTTTGTAAGTTGGGGAGCAGCCCAAAATGAATTTGAGACAGTGATTTTGGCCTTCAGCCACAGCCACCTCCTGATGACAATTATACTCAATAAATGTGACAAAGCAGGACACTCATTTGGTCGTTTTGGGGCCGAATATGGGTACCATTCTGATCTCAAATTCATATGTATTTTTCCCCGTTCTAAGAAAAAAGTCCCCTCCAAATTCTAAAATAAATCAACTTAAAGTAATTTATTTTATTTGTTAGTCTACATTAAAAAAATATACTAGCTATTGATTTTAATAGTGGGGAAATTACTAACTATTGAAACCAATGAAAGGAAATAGTGTAATGAGTAAATGTGATAAAAATACACTAAATACATAATAACATAAAATTCCAAATTTTGCCTTAAAACGAAGCAAAATTCCCCTTCCTTAGGAAATTGGTACCTGTCCCCAAAAGGTGTTTAGTGCCCTGCAAAAGTTTATCATGTTCGGTTCAAGCAGAGCAAAATTTTAATGTTACGCATATTATGTAAATTTGTAAATATGACATGTTTCAGATGGGAAGTATTAAGATTTCTTCTGTCTAATTTACGATGGTGGGTCGAGGAGTACCATTTTGATGGGTTTAGATTTGATGGGGTTACATCAATGCTCTACCATAGTCATGGAATAGGTAGGTGGTTATTTCTTGTCATATCATTGTTCTGTATGACGATATTAGTTTTTCTCGTGGCCATATAGTTTTAATCCATTGCCATCATATCGCATGCTTTTCACACTTGTCATTAATATTGTTATTTTCTTGTTGCATTGTAGTTTGAAACATGGAATTCATATCACAGGCTTTGCTCACTCCTGTGAATTCTGTATCAAGATAGCATTTTTCTTGATGCATTTCAGTTTTGATCTATTGACTTCATATCACATGCTTCTCACATCTGTGAATATTGCCAGGAATGGATGTTTGTCTGTTAAGCTCAAATAAGGGAGAGCATCAGAATGGTAATCCAGGGCAGTCATTGGACAAGACGTAATTTCTCTGTGAAATTTGATCGCAGACATCGAGTCTAATGGTTGTTTGTCTCTCACGCTAATTCAGAAATCATTTCGGATTAGTTATTACTCCGGTACTGGTTAGTTATCCGGAAATGAAATAATAAGACATTTATGAACTGGTTACTGTAAAGATGTTTTAAAATATTCCCACAAGACAATATATTCATTAAAGTGTAAGCATAAATGGCATAAGCCACTCTTGTTTAGGAGAAGGTATTTTTTGTATTTTTCAGGTCATGGATTTAGTGGCGATTATAACGAGTATTTTGGTTTAAACACTGACACAGAATCTCTCACTTACCTAACACTGTCCAATCATATGTTGCATACATTCTACCCGGACTTTATGATAACCATTGCTGAGGTAAAATCTGAGTTTATTGTAGAATGTAATATTTCTTGCATTGTCAAAATTGACTTACTAACGTTAGTACCAGTACTAGAAAGTGTCGTTTTACTGCTCTTGATGTAAGATGAAATGCATGCTTTTAAACATTTAACTAGTTTGTTTATTTATGATAAAATATGACATTTTGTTTGTATTTTAATTGATATTTTTCCAATTGCACCCTGTCTTATCATGTACAGTACAGTCCTAATCAAAATCAGATATGTCTTGTAATTGATGTCAAGTATAACAATATACAGTCGACTCTCGTTATCACGAAGTCTTCGGGACCGTCAAAAAAATATCGAGATAACGAAATGTCGAGATAAACGTATGAGGGTTTGAACCTGTCAAAAACTAAATTTTACAGAAGACATGGGCATACCTTATAAGTCAAATAAGTACGATGTTTCATTATCTTGTGTCAATTCTTATAATAAAAATTAACAGTTCGTTACATAATTTAGCGGATGTTTACCAGCGGAAATACAGCATTTAGGTGCTATGTGATTGACACATAGTGAGGTTTACTCATTTATACACCACTAAAACATAAACGTTGTTTTCTAACTTAATTTATTTAGTATTTTAACATTGCATAATAACACATATAAATTACATGAAAACATTTCATAGCAATCATTTTGTGAGAGTAAGAGCACATTTATAAAAGCACACAATTTATGAATAGTTAGCACGTTTATTTAATTTACCGATTATTCGATAAAATTCACTCATTTTCGACATAAGTCAATCAACACGCTAATTTACAATTGTTACAAACCTATCATCATTAATTATTACGACACGCCCTTTAAGCGATAACCGTCCGCACCTCTTGCGGGAGGGGGTAGACGAATAATTATTTGTCGAGATAAACAAAGGATTATAGTGTGAAAATAACTGTTGGGGCTGAAATATCAAATCGAGATACTGAAAAAATCGAAATAAAAATATCGAGATAAAGAAATATTTTCAATATAGATAAAGAAGGGGAAAAAACGGGACTTTCAGATTTTAATCGAGATAACGAAATATCGAGAAAAGCGATGTCGAGATAACGATAGTTGACTGTATATAGCAAAATGCTATATATTTTCATAAAAACAGAGTTTAAGTTTAAAAATCTTATAATTCTTTAATACATTTGTTTAAACATTTTACATAGTTACTAAGTCACTGTTTAAACGGTTCTCATTTTTGCTAACCTTGACACAGTTTTTTCAGTTTTATAGCAATTTGAACTTTTTCAATGAAAACAACCATTTTTCACAAAATGTAATGGGTTAAATAAAACAAAAAATATAAATATATAAATAAAAAAGGAAAGAAAATCATTTATTTGTAAATAATAAGGTGTTAATCACTATGAATTTATGTATGTGACAGGATGTATCAGGTATGCCAGCAATGTGTCGTATTGTAGACGAAGGAGGTCAAGGTTTTGATTATCGTCTAGCCATGTCTATACCAGACATGTGGATAAAGGTGCATTTTGTTTTTATCTGGATCTATTGTATATACATATTTTTGTTAGAATTAACAATTTTTATCACATACCTGAATGAATGTGTTAATTAATAAATGATACAGATATATCTTTTTTGGGGATTTGGTTTTAAGTGGCAACATCAATGTTAAAGTCAGTTTCTGACTTTCCAGCTTTACAGGTAGAGGAAGACATTAAGTCCCTCTCGTTGCATTGTTTTAGGCAGAAACAGGCACCCTAGTAGAACAACCTGTGTTTTGCACGCTAGCTAGATAGCTTCCTCACATGAAAGAATCCAAAGCCCCTGATGGGATTCAAAGCCACAGTGGTGAGGGGCAAGTGGTTTGAAAGTCAACAACCTTAACCATTGGGCCAAGGACCCCTTGTATGACTAAGTATACTATAGTATACTATATGTATACATGTTTTATCATGTATGTTTAAATGGGCATTGGTACAAATCACAGTGCAAGCAAAACATCATCGGACCGTCGATCATGTCCGGTAATTTTTAGTCCCCTACCGGTTTACCGTAGGGGACTTTAGGTTTACCCTCCGTCCGTCTGTCCGTCTGTCCGTCCATCCGTCCGTCAGTCCGTCCGTCTGTCCGTCCGTCCGTCCGTCCGTCCACAAAACTGGATCCCGTGATAACGCAAAAAGTACTGAAAATATTTTAATGAAACTTGATATATGGATAGATGGCAGTATGGAGATTATGCACGTCTTTTTCTTTTCTTCCTATGTTGAAAATTCTGGTTCGTCCGTCCGTCAGTCCGTCCGTCAGTCCGTCCGTCCACAAAACTGGATCCCGCGATAACGCAAAAAGTACTGAAAATATTTTAATGAAACTTGATATATGGATAGATGGCAGTATGGAGATTATGCACGTCTTTTTCTTTTCTTCCTATGTTGAAAATTCTGGTTGCTATGGCAACAAATAGACTGAAAATATGGCAAATTTTACACATAACCTGGATCCCGCGATAACGCAAAAAGTACTGAAAATATTTTTATGAAACTTGATATATGGATAGATGGCAGTATGGAAATTATGCACGTCTTTTTCTTTTCTTCCTATGTTGAAAATTCTTGTTGCTATGGCAACAAATAGACTGAAAATATGGCAAATTTTACACATAACCTGGATCCGGCGATAACGCAAAAGTACTGAAAATATTTTTATGAAACTTGATATATGGATAGATGGCAGTATGGAGATTATGCACGTCTTTTTCTTTTCTTCCTATGTTGAAAATTCTGGTTGCTATGGCAACAAATAGACTGAAATTATGGCAAATTTTACACATAACCTGGATCCAGTGATAACATGAAAAGTACTGAAAATATGTTTATGAAACTTGACATATGGGTAGATGGCAGTATGGAAATTATGCACATCCTTTTTTTATCTTCCTATGTTGAAAATTCTGGTTGCTATGGCAACAAATAGACTGAATTTCGAGATTTCTGATTCTTGTTTTTAAGTTTTTTCACTATAAGTTCTTTATTTCTTAAGGTATTTTCTTTAAACTTTAAATATAAGTTGCTTGTCATCAACCACATCATATGTGACAAGCTTTACAACTCTAGCACAAAATTTATCAGAATTACCTCCCTTGAACTTAAAATTTTCATGAAAAAAACATTGTTTTTTTCATAACTTCTTTTTCTGAATAGTATCTACTTCAAACTTCATATAAATGTTTCTTATTGTCACTCAACATTTGTGAGTGTTCAATACTCTAGCAAGACTATTTCCAGAATTATGCCCCTTTTGAACTTAGATTTTTTTTTTGAGAAATTGGTAATTTTTACTCCAACTTCTTCAATCATGATAGGATTTTAAAAATGTTATATTTTGATAACATGGAATGTTTAAAAAATAACTTTAGAGTGTCCTTCAGTCTGTCTGTCTGTACATAAAAACTGTTTCCTGTGATCACTTTTAAAGTACTTTTTCAACAAATTTACTTAAAATAGGAACCTAAGTGAATGGCCAATGGCCCTTCAGAATGTTGCTTGGGCTCTTACCGGTAGGGGACTTATGGATTGCTTGCAATACTATGATAATTGCTTGTTTTTAAAGGTTCAACAAATTAAGAAAGTTCTCCGGACTTACTGTCCTGTAATTTTTTTAGCAGTGGAACTATTAGAAATAAACTTGTTTCATGTTTCTAATTCTAGGCGACTTAGGCAAAATAGTCGCTCTGTCTCTCTCCATTTCGCCCAGTTTGCTTACAAAAGGGAAAACGATGTCGCCCTTATTAGGATAAAGACTTGCAATAATTTCCAAAATGTCAAAATCTTCCACGCTCAGCCTATATCAAAATGTTCAACCTATTTTCATTGGTCGGAAAAATTGGAAAATCAATGAAACATGGCGATACATGTCAATGGGTGACATCTCCCGAAAAAAGTAACTCAAAAAGTCTTTAAGATGTCAACATGAAACTTCATAGGTGGTAAGATGTTATTAAAGAGGAATGCTGTGTACAAAAATAATAACTCTACCCTTTATAATTTTTGAGTTATTGCCCTTTGTTATTTTTCATACTTTTTGTCCGGAGCTTATCACAAAAGTTTTAGAGGTATCAACTTAGAACTCATACAAGGATAGATATCAATGAGGAGGAGTGTAGCACACAAGAATGATAACCTACCCTGCATTATTTTTCATTTATTGCCCTTTGTTATTTTCAGCCATCAGTATTCACATAAGTTTCAAATCTGTAATTGCTTCAGCCATCAGTTATCATTACCAAAAGACCTCTAAAACTTGAATTATTCTGCTCTACTACTGAGCAATGAGTGTAAGTTTCCTGCTCAAGGAAACACCACTTGCCCTGTAATGGGGTTCGATTGTATTTATAATAACATACTTATTAGAGATACGAGTCAAATGTACCAATAATAAACAAATTCAACTTTATATATAAACACTGTGTGTGTGAAAACTATGTTATCTATTTATAGAATTTAAAGTTGTATGACGCCTGGAACACTGTGTGTGTATGTAAACTATGTTATCTATTTATAGAATTAGGAATGGTATGACGCCTGGAACACTGTGTGTGTATGTAAACTATGTTATCTATTTATAGAATTAGGAATGGTATGACGCCTGGAACACTGTGTGTGTATGTAAACTATGTTATCTATTTATAGAATTAGGAATGGTATGACGACTGGAACACTGTGTTTGTATGTAAACTATGTTATCTATTTATAGAATTAGGAATGGTATGACGCCTGGAACACTGTGTGTGTATGCAAACTTTGTTATCTATTTATAGAATTTAAAGTTGGATGACGACTGGAACACTGTGTATGTATGCAAAATACATGTATGTTATCTATTTATAGAATTTGAGTGTGTGTATGCAAACTATGTTCTATTTATAGAATTTGAAGGAGAAGTCGGATGACGACTGGGATCTTGAAAACATCTGCCATATTCTGACAAACCGACGGTACACAGAAAAATGTATCGCCTATGCTGAAAGTCACGACCAGGCGCTAGTCGGCGACAAGACCTTGGCTTTCTGGCTGATGGACAAAGAGATGTACACGCATATGTCAGAGTTATCTCCCCCTAGTTTAGTCGTAGATAGAGGGATCGCTTTACATAAAATGATAAGGTTGATCACAATGGGTCTCGGCGGAGAAGGTTACCTTAATTTCATAGGTATGACCAGATAATTACAGATTAATTTATATAATTAAGTCTTTTTAATCTTTTTTTTTTAAATCCACCTTTCTGTTCTGCTTTTTGCTCGGTCACATGCTCAAAAAAAGTATCACAAACAAATCCATGTGTTCTTTTGGGTAAACCAGGTCTACCAGTGACTATGTATGATAGAAAGTGTAGCAATTAGTTGTTCTAAACAGGTTGCCTGCATTTTGGACCTAGGAGTTAAATAATTTAAAAAGGAGCACTTATGTTTTTTTCCTTCAAATGTATAACAGGAAATTCACCATAAGATATTTACTAGTTTTAATTATATGACAATACTGTTGCTTATAGAGGTAAGCACTAGGTAGTGCTGAAATGGATCATTAGTGAAAATGGAACAAAATCAAAATTTTAAACTTTTGTCGGCAGGAAATGAGTTCGGGCACCCTGAATGGTTAGATTTTCCAAGAATCGGGAACCAGGAGAGCTTTCATTACTGCAGACGGCAGTGGAATCTCGTAGATGATAAAATGTTAAAGTACAAATACCTCTACGCGTTTGATCGGGATATGCAACATCTTGAGGCCGCGTTCGGCTGGCTGGCCCAAGGTTCACAGGTAATATAAGATTTCTTGCTTGACTATTCCTAGTACATGGAGAGATGTTGTACTCACAGCCAGGTGGGCGTTGGTCTCGGCTAACTCAATTTTTTTTATGGTTTTATATGATAAATATGATGCTCAAAAGAAGATTTAATAATATTGTAAGTTCCAAAAAGCATTATTTATAAAGATATTTCTGATTTTACATTTCATGTAAATAAAGGGATGTAATAAGAAATTTATATTCGATAAAGATAAATTTTTCAATAAGAAATGAATGCATGTATTTTTAAGGTTACTCATGTAAATGCTAAACATATTCTTGGATGTTTGGACATTGTTTTAGAAGAATAATTACAGTCGACATAGTATTAAGAGACCACTCAAGGGACTGCCAAAAAGTGGTCTCTTAATAAAGTGGTCTCTCAATAGAATTCTGGAAAATTCGAGACTCGAGTGTTTCGTTTTTAGCTCGACTATTCGAAGAATATGAGAGCTATTGTAGTCGCCCCGGCGTCGGCGTCCGCGTCGGCGTTGGTTAAAGTTTTTTGAAAAGTCAAATATCTCAATTATTACTTGAGATATTCAATTGAAACTTACAATACTTATTTATAGTAACAAGGTTCATCAGATTGACAAGTTGGATAACTCTGCCTACAATATTGACAGAATAATGCCCCCTTGGAACTTAGAAATTTTGGTTAATTTTTTTTCTAAAGTCATACAGTCAAAGGACATAATTATTCGCCACCCCTGACGTTCGCGCTACGCACCATATACATGTTCCCTTAGAATTTAAGCTGCGCGCTATAAATAACCGATAGTATTATTCATGTAAACAGGGCCAAAGTTCAATCAGTCTTTGGTGACGTAATATACAGGTCAATAATTCGTCTGCATTGTTTACAAGTTTATTTCGTGGGCGTTTTTAAAAATGGCCCCGAAAACAAAAGAATTAAGTAGGGATGTACGAGAATTGATTATAAATAGTTTTAAGGAGAATAAAAATCAGTCAGAATTGTCAAGATTACTGGGTATTCCTAGATCAACAATTAAAAGTGTGATAAAGAAATATCAACAGTATGGAAGTGTTGAAAATCGTAGTGGGAGGGGTAGAAAAAAATTATTTACGGAACGAGACAGAACAAAACTTTCTCGGATTATAAAATGTAACAGGAAAAGGACTTTGAGAGATGTTACAGATATGATGAATACAGGTATGGATCGAACTTTTTGTGATAAAACTATTGAAAGAAAAATTCACGAGTTGGGGTATAAAAGGAGGGCTGTACAGAAGAGGATGGTTGTTGGCGGGGGTAGTCGAAAAAATCGGGTAAAATGGTGTAATGAAAGAAAACATTGGACTGTGGAAGAACACTGGAGTAAGTGGATCTTTAGTGATGAAAGTCAGGTGGTGATCGGGAAAAATAACAATATTTTTATTTGGAGGAAAGATGACGAAAAATATAAACCTCACTTAGTTTGTCCCGCTCCCAGGGCTAAGCTTAGTGTTATGGTCTGGGGATGTGTATGCTTTGGGGGTATTGGAACTTTGACTGCTGTTGAGGGTAATATAAATGCACAGAAATATTTAGATTTGTTAGAAAATAATTTATGGCCAGTTATTGCAAGGCATTTTGGAAATAATGACTATGTGCCCCCGTTCATAGAGCCGGATTAGTAAAAAATTATTTAACAGAAAATGATGTAACTACAACATCATGGCCAGCATACTCTCCTGACTTAAATATAATAGAAAATCTTTGGTTACACATCAAACGACGATTGAAACACCACGTAAGTTACATACATACCCGCGAACAGCTGATTGCCGAAATTTCACATATATGGGAAAATATATCACTAGAGCGTGTAGAAGGTCTTTATAGAACAATTCCACATAGAATTAAAGAAGTAATAAGAATGAAAGGAAATCTGACAAAATATTGAGGTAAGATGATTACTTTTAATTCTATAATGACCGTCTCCTTTTAGTTGCTTAAGATTGCGTAATTGGCCGCCATTTTGAAAGTGGCGAATCATTATGTCCTTTGACTGTATATCTCAATTATTGCTTGAGATATTCAATTGAAATTTAAAATACTAATCAATGTTCATCAGTTTGCAAAATTGCATAACTCTGCCTGCAATATTTGGCGAATTATTTGCCCCTTTGAAACTTAGAAATTTTGGTTAAGGGTTAAAGGTCTTCAAAGATATTTACTTGAAACTTTACACATGCACTTAGGGTCATAATTGGAGGGTCATAATTTTATGTCACTGACCAAGTTCCATAACTCTATCTTGCAAAACTCTATCTTGCATTAAGGCTGATTCATATCCCCTTTTCTACTTAGTATCTTGGTTAATGTTAACATGCAAGTTTTACATAATTATCTCAATAACTATTAAAGATATTTATTTAAAACTTCACATATGCATTTAGGGTCATAATTGTTGGTCACTGACAAAGATCCTTAATTCTATCTTGCATTTAGGTTGATTTTTCTCCCCTTTTTCAACTTAAAAATTCATGGTAAAGTTTTGCTTGTAAGCTGTTATCTCAATTACTACTGAAGGGTTTGTGCCTTTTTTGGAACAATTTTATGCGCTCATAATAATAAAGCAGTGATTTACTTGATAAAACATCTTAATAACAAGCCTTTGTACCTTTTCTGTCAAATTTATGTATTTATAGGTAATTAGTATTATTATACTCAATAAATACCCTTGTGACATTACCTTCCGAATAGTCAAGCCAATACTGTATAATTAGACTCTCTCTAAGGCCTAGAACATGAATTTATAAAAAAAAAATAGCCCTTTATGAACTTAAAAAATTTAACATTATCAAGGCTCTTTTACTATCAAGCACTTAGAATAGTCGAGCGTGCTGTCCTACTGACAGCTCTTGTTACACTACAAGTCATGGATATAATAATATATTTTTATAAAAACAAAAACTGTACAATATTATGTATGTATAACAGTTTCATAATCACATTTATGCCTTTTAAGCTCACCTGAGCTAGCTCAGGGTGAGCTTTTAGAATCGTTGAATGTCCATTGTCCGTGGTCCATCCACACTTGTTCGTTAACAATCTAGCGGTCACATTTTTGCCTCAATCATCATCAAACTTTGTCAGGATGCTTATCTAGTTGATAGCTTGGATGAGTTCAAACATGGGTCATCTCAGATGAAAAACTAGGTCACAGGGGCTAAAAATAAAAAAACCTTGTTAACATTGTAGCGGTCACATTTTTGTCTCAATTATCTTCAAACTTGGTCAGGATGCTTGTCTAGGTGATGGCTCGGATGAATTCAAACATGGGTCATCTCTGATGAAAACTAGGTCACCACAGCTAAAAATAGAAAAACCTTGTTAACACTCTAGTGGTCACATTTTTGCCTCCATCATCATCAAACTTGGTCAGGATGCTTGTCTAGGTGATGCTCGGATGAGTTTGAACATGGGTCATCTCGGATGAAAAACTAGGTCACAGGTGCTAATAATAGAAAAATCTTATTAACACTTGAGTGGCTACTGTTGTGATCCAAATATCCTGTAAATTGGTCTAAAAGTTTGTTTTGATGATTTCTAGATCAAGTTCGAACATGGGTCATCTCGGATGAAAAACTAGGTCACACTGCCCAAATATGGAAAAACCTTGTTAACACTAGTGGTCACATTTTTGACTCAATTATCATCAAATTAGGTCAGGATGCTTGTCTAGGTAATTAATCGGATGAGCTCGAACATGGGTCATCGTACATGAAAAACTAGGTCACAGGAGCTAAAAGTAGAAAAATCTTGTTAAAACTCTATTGGCTACTGTTTTGATCCAAGTATCCTGGAAATTGGTCTGAAAGTTTGTTTTGAGGATTTCAAGGTCAAGTTCTAATATGGGTCACCTGGGTCTAGGTCACACTGCTCAAATATGGATAATCCTTGTTAACACTCTAGTGGACACATTTTTGACCCACCTGTCATGAAACTTGTCTAGGTAATTGTTTGGATGAGTTCTACAGGTCAGGTGAGTTATCGAGGGTCATTATGGCCCTCTTGCTATTTTTGTCATCTAATAAATAGAAAAATATCATTGTGTGTTTATTTATAAATTTATTAAACTTGTAACACTAAACAATACTATGCTTGCCAAATACTCTCATGATCTGCTTTTCTTCATATTTTTCAAACAATTTAGTAGTTTTTTTTTAAATACGAGGGATGTTCGAAATGTATTGCTTATTTCTATCTTCAAATTTCAAGTTAGCTCAAAAGTGTTCATTTCATGCCCTCCAAGTACTCCCCGTGGCTAGAAATGCAAAGTTTCAGCCGATGTATCCATTTCTTGAAGGCGTCACGGTACGCTGATTTGGGCAGAGTAATAAGGTACTGATGAATGGCAGATCTAAGTGCCTGTCGGGACTTGTATTTTCGCCCAGCAAGGAAGGATTTCAATTTCAGAAACAAAAAGAAATCACATGGGGCAAGGTCTGGAGAATATGGGGAGTGAGGCGAAACAGTTACTTTTTCTTTTTTCCAAAACGCCAAAATTATAGCGGAGGTATGAGCGGGGGCATTGTCATGTAGAAGACGGATATGCTTAAAACCAGTGACAGGGCATCATTTCTTATAATACTTTTTCAGTTTCTTAAGTACTACGCCTTTGTAGTACTTCCCAGTGATACTTTTGCCATTTTTCAGCGGCACTTTTATTACGACTCCTTCACCAGAGAAGAAAATTGCATACAAAACCTTCTTTGCAATCAAACACCGTTTGGCAATTATTGGGCGTTTGTTGTGTTTAGTGGCCCAGATTTTGTGGCTAACTTTTCTGACGGGCTCAAAATAATGGACCCAAGTTTCATCACCTGTGACGACATTGGCAAACTGTTTTTTGTCATATTTTGGAAACATTTGAAGCAGCTTTTTGGCCACCTTAACCCGTTGCCTCTTCTGCTCATCGGTCATCAGATGTGGCACCCATCTAGCATCATGCTTCTTCAACATAAAGTGAACAGTTGATAGTGATATGCCCACCTTTCCTGCAATATCACAAACTGTAAATCTTGCATCACCTTCAATGATATCCTTTATTTTGGAAACGATTTCATTAGGAGTTGCAGATTTTGGCCTACCTGATTTTGGTGCATTTTTGATGCACTCTACACCAGACTCAAATTTCTTTTTCCATTGCCTTACTGTGTCATAAGACACACAAGAAGGCCAATAAGTAGTAGAGAGTTCAGTCATTAACTGCTTAAATGAGCAACCCAGTTTTGAGCTAGCTTTGATGTAAGCATGTATTTCATCTTTATTGTCGTTGCTTCTACCAACCATTTTTACTACAGTGGTCAATGACTGAGTGTATTTAAATGGCAAATTGTATGTCTTACACTTAATCTAACATGTACTTTTATATACCGTTGTGTAGGTATTGAATTACCCTTTACAGGTTTGTATTGGTTTTTATCATGTCCCACGTGGATCACGAAATAGAGGACAATGAGCAATTCTTTTCGAACTGCCCTGGTATAACAAAAAACAATTATACTAGATGAATTCAAAAATGGGAACTCCAAAAGAAATTATCACCTATAATAAATTAAACATGATATACTCTTTGCATACTAAATAAAACATGCTATACTCTTGGCATCCTAAATAAAACATGTTATACTCTTTGCATACTAAATAAAACATGTTATACTCTTTGCATACTAAATAAAACATGTTATACTCTTTGCATACTAAATAAAACATGTTATACTCTTTGCATACATTTTAAGAGAAAGGCATATATTTAAAAACATGTTTATTTTTCTTTTGTGAATCATTTGTTTTACTGATTAGATGTCATACACTTCAATGTTGTTATCTGGATATCTATTTATACACATCTTAGTCATTTGTTGATTACAACAGACTGATTTAATCCCATTTTTTCCACTATCAGCTTTTATAACCTCTCCTATCAGCTCACCATCACATGTAAACTGTAAAACATTATTGGAGTCAAATCCAGATACCAGCACACTACCTGCTTCAGTGAGATAACAACATCTAGCCCACTTTAATTGTTTATCATTGAATGATGTAATAACCTGACCATTGTTGTCCAGTACTATCAGTCCATTATCACTGTCAGCAACATAAATCCTAGTAGCATCCTTACTGACAGCTAAACTGCATATGTTAGAGAACAATTTATGTCCTGATTGATCCTTACTGAACTGATTTAGTTTCCTACCTGACAATGTATACATATATACTGATGTGTCATTATCTGAGATATATAAATTATTGTTTGAGTATGCAAGGCCATAACAATAAAAATCAGTGTTAATCTTGTTTGTTGTTTTCATTTTTCTTTCTAGAGAAATAAAATGAACTTCCTCGTTTGATGGAATAGTAACTGCTACTTGTGTGTTATTGATCATACATACTTGATTTGGCTTTCCATGTAGATTACAGTATTCTGTGACAGTATACTTGTAACTGTGTAAACGTTTAAGTTTACTGTTGCTGTTATCAGCCTGAATTATTGTACCATCTTCCATACAGCAGGCACTGATGATATCACAATCATCTATATCTGACTTAACTTTTACATTATATGATTGATTTCCTTTAATCTGAATTAAATTGTCAGCAGTCTTTTTAGGTTTCTCTGATAGTGTGCCTAGGGTCTTCTTTTGTTCTAACTGTGTAAGAATTTTTCTGTCAGGTTGAAACTCTATGTCTCCTACTGTACTTTTTATTTTAGCCTGCTCCATATGTTTGTTGGCAACATTTGCAGCATCTTCTCCCATCTTCACGTAAACAAACACTTCAGAATGATTTGTGTTTGTAGATGCTAACTTATCATTAGCTGATCTAATCCTGGACTTGGTTGCTTGTAGCTGTTTTATGCCATCTTCTAATTTGTCTTCAAGACATTTGACTTTACTTTCTATCTCATCAATAGAACTTTTCTCCAGCTTATCAAGTTGGTCATTGATTTCTTGTCTGAATTTTCTGATATCAGCCAGTATTTCTGCTTTCCTCTTTAACAGCCTTTGTTTATCCTGTTTAAATATATCTGCTTGTTTTTCAAGGGTCTTGGCTATTTCCTTTAGTTTTGTTTGAATGCCTCTCGATTCCACTTGGTAAGTATTGTTTTGGATAAATTCTGGTATGTAGAATGTATCCTTACATAATCTGAAAAATAAGTTCAAACAGTTTATGAGGCTATGAGATGACAGAGAATATGATATATTATTTTAGTGTTATATATTTTAGATATTCTAAGAGTATTAATATTTAAGACAGTCTAAGAATATTATGTAAAAGTACCTATATACTAAACATTCCATATACTTACTTAAAAAAATCTTTGTTTAAATACTATAGTTTACCTGTGATCAACTGCCATACATGTAGAACAGCCAACATTATCATGGTTCTGACAGTACATATCAATGTGTTTATGGCTGTGTCTGTCACATCTCTCTGCTGGTGCCCTTGGCAAAGCTTTACTGGTTCCTGACTTAACTTGAGATTTATCCAATACCTTGTGATTAACACATAAAGGCACTTTACTGTGAACTTTTACACAACTAACACAGAAATAATCGTGACAATCTACACAGTATTTTTCACCTTCAGTGTTTTTGCCCTCATTTCTACACATTGAACATAATACATCAAATATTTCATCCGAAAGAATATCTGTATCAATTTGTCGACCTGTAGCCATTTTGTCTTTTTCCCTGACTACGATTATTAGTTTATCTATTTACATTGTAAAATCGATAAAATTGTCTCTATTTCTTTCACAGTTAATTTAAATTTAAACATTGATGTACTCTATAATTAAGATAACTGAAAGCCTTGCGAATCTTCTACATTGTACTCCTGGAAAAATATCAATTTCTACATGTTTTTTTTTCATTGATATAAATCCTCTCCTATTACAAAATTATGTCTAAATGATTTGACCTACTTTGGGTTTAAAGTTATACCTCTTTGCACACAGTGTAACTTTATCTGGGGAAACATTATCTTAAGTTTATTCATATTAACTACTAAATTGTTAAACTTTAAGGTATATAAAGTGTTTACATACCGCTGGTTTTACATTTTAATCAATATAACACGGAAGAAAATATCTAACTGATAAAAATACTTCACTTGAAAAGCAAGTGGTGTTCATATACATGTATATATTGTATTCTTTGTTGTTGTATAGACCTCATTATCAAAGGTCAAAGGAAGACTTATACAAATATAGGAAAGAGTACAAAATCACCTTTTTAAATTCAGATTTTAGAAATTATGCAAGTTGAAATATTTAAGTACTTTTATTTTTTCTATTGTAAAGATTTACTGGTTTTCTAGCAGTTTCCAATACAAAAAGTCACCTTTTTTACAAATTAGATATCTGTCACTGGATGAGTACCCAACTTTGACAGAACACTGTGAGGTACCTAATTTTCCAGCATTCAATATATTTGCATACCACACAGAAAAGGTTGGACAAGTATATTTCTTTGACATTGCTTACTACTGGTACTGACTTATATTCAAAATGAAAAAGGTCTGAAAAAAACTGCTATGAAATTTTTAATGAATGTGAGAAAAGGTGTTAAATTTCAGGCCTATATTGTTAAATTTCAGGCCAATATTGTTAAATTTCAGGCCAATATTGTTAAATTTCAGGCCAATATTCCAGTTAATTAAGTAAAGTTAAGGACCAAAATGAAAGCATGGTAAATTTAAAAGAATCCTAGATGTGGGCCTCAATTATCGCTCATACGCTTTCAAACTGTAATTCTCCAAGTTTTGCCTATTTCTATATGCTGCAAGTCCTCTAAGGTAACTTTGAACAACAAGCCAAACTTCAGAACATATAAACCGCTGTACTATGTTAACTTCTGTGTTGCCTTGAAAACAAACATCTCTTTGATTTCATAAAGTAACACATATACTTTATCAGTAAAATATACTGTACTGGTAGAAAATGATATTAAAGGGTAGCGGAAAACTGCTAGAGCCTGGTAGGAAACCAGTATGGATTTTATGTTCCGAGTTCTAAAAGAGGTCAAATAGAGAAATTCATCTGTTTAAAGGTTTGATGTTTAACAAGTAACCAACGCTGAAAATCCTTTCACTCTATCTCAATCCATTGAGAAGTTGCAGCACTTTGAAATCAGTTTTGATGGGAAAATAGTGATTTTTGGCAATTTTGAGATGTCCCTCAATCATTGCCATGGTAACAGGAAATTTAAGATTGAGTATGCAGTTACAAAGGCTATGGTCCAGTCATAGTAGTTTCATAGCAGACATTTACTTTATAGAACTGTAAAATTTCATAGCAACCAGGGACTTCCATAGCAAACATTATCTATCTACCATTGGATTTCATAGCAAGTACTGACTTACAATGAAACCATTTATCTTGTAAACCAGTGACTTTTTATGTAACTGTTTTTTTTTTCATTAGCAAAAGCAACAAGTAATGTTTTTACATGTGCACTATTCCACATACAAATATGAACTTTGTGATATCAGTTTAAGATTTAGATTTTATATCAGCTTTTGTTTATAGTCTACAATATTACTTGTTCCTTTGCCATGGAGAGTACCGGGTGAGTGATATTAGTGCCATCATGGCCCTCTTGTTTTCAAACAAATTATTAATCAAGACCTACATCAAATGGTACAAAAGTCTCGAAAAAATATTACCAGTCTCTTCATGTCAAAAAGCCTCAGTGGAGTCCCTTTAAGTATTTTAGCTCAGCTTTTGGAGCATTATGGGAAATTCTATTCACCCTTGCTTTGTGGTTGACTCAATGCTTGAAGACCATTTTGCTTGTAGCTTTACATCTTATTAACAACTTTCTGTATTGTTATGAAACTTTACACATGTATTAAGGATAAACATTGAAGATACTGGCAAAGATATTCTGCTTTTGTTTATAGTTTACAATATTACTTGTTCCTTGTCATGGAGAGTATTTATATTCAGGTGAGTGGTATTAGGGCCATTATGGCCCTCTTGTTTTAAAAAGTCATCAATATAGTTATGTTTCTTTTTGTTTTTCAGTAGAAATTTGTGTACAAATGTGATCTGCGCTCATAATACTATCAAGCAGGTCATTTTGACCATGAAACAAAGCATATTGTCTTATATTGTTAATATGTTTTTAGACATCTCCTGCTGAAGATACTTTCGAATCATCAGCCAGAGCTCCAGATAATTTTTCATGCAATTAGTTTTAAATTTTTGATTTTTTCTGCAATTAGTTTTTACACTTCCCGATTTCAAATTCAATAAGTTTTTTTTTAGATATCTAGGATGGTTTTTATCTCACCTGACCACGAAGTGGTCATGGTGAGGTATAGTGATGGGGCTATGTCCTTCGTCCGTCGTCGTTCGTCGTCAACAATTGGGTTGTAAACAGTCTAGCAGTCACAGTTTTGATTGGATCATCATCAAACTTTGTCAGAATGTTCTCAATGAAATACAGATCGAGTTCGAAGATGGGTTATCTCGAGTCAAAAACTAGGTCACAGGAGCTAAAAATAGAAAAAGCTTGTTAACACTCTAGTCTCTAGAGGCTGCAGTTTTTATCCAAATATTCTGGAAATTTGTCAGGAAGGTTGTTTTGATGATATCTAGGTCAAGTTTGAAGATGGGTCATCTCCGGTCAAAAACTAGGTCACAGGAGCTAAAAATAGAAAAGGCTTGTTAACACTCTAACAATTGGGTTGTTAACAGTCTAGCAGTCACAGTTTTGATTGGATCATCATCAAACTTTGTCAGAATGTTTGTCTCAATGAAATACAGATCGAGTTAGAAGATAGGTTATCTCGGGTCAAAAACTAGGTCACAGGAGCTAAAAATAGAAAAAGCTTGTTAACACCCTAGAGGCTGCAGTTTTCATCCAAATATTCTGGAAATTTGTCAGGAAGGTTGTTTTAATAATATCTAGGTCAAGTTCGAAGATGGGTCATCTCCGGTCAAAAACTAGGTCACAGGAGCTAAAAATAGAAAAAGCTTGTTAACACTCTGGTGGCTGCAGTTTTCATCCAGATATTCTGGAAATTTGTCAGGAAAATTGCTTTGATGATTTCTAGGTCAAGTTTGAAGATGGGTCATCTTCGGTCGAAAACTAGATCACAGGAGCTAAAAATAGAAAAAGCTTGTTAACACACTAGTGGCTGCAGTTTTCACCCAAATATTCTGGAAATTTGTCTGGAAGGTTGTTTTGATGATATCTAGGTCAAGTTTGAAGATGGGTCATCTCAGGTCAAAACCTAGGTCACAGGAGCTAAAAATAGAAAAAGCTTGTTAACACTGTAGTGGCTGCAATTTTCATCCAAATATTCTGGAAATTTGTCAGGAAAGTTGTTTTGATGATTTCTAGGTCAAGTTTGAAGATGGGTCATCTCCGGTCAAAAACTAGGTCACATGAGCTAAAAATAGAAAAAGCTTGTTAACACTCTAGTGGCTGCAATTTTCATCCAAATATTCTGGAAATTTGTCAGGAAAGTTGTTTTGATGATTTCTAGGTCAAGTTCAAAGATGGGTTATCTCCAGATTAAAACTAGGTCACATGAGCTAAAAATAGAAAAAGCTTGTTAACACTCTAGTGGCTGCAGTTTTCATCCAAACATTCCTGAAATTTGTCAGGAAGGTTGTTTTGATGATTTATAGGTCAAGCTCGAAGATTGGTCATCTCAGGTCAAAAACTAGGTCACAGGAGCTAAAAATAGAAAAAGCTTGTTAACACTCTAGTGGCTGCAGTTTTCATCTAAACATTCTGGAAATTTGTCAAGAAGGTTGTTTTGATGATTTCTAGGTCGAGTTCAAAGATGGGTTATCTCAGGTCAAAAACTAGGTCACAGGAGTTAAAAATAGAAAAAGCTTGTAAACACTCTAGTGGCTGCAATTGTCATCCAAATATTCTGGAAATTTGTCAGGAAAGTTGTTTTGATGATTTCTAGGTCAAGTTCAAAGATGGGTTATCTCCAGATTAAAACTAGGTCACATGAGCTAAAAATAGAAAAAGCTTGTTAACACTCTAGTGGCTGCAGTTTTCATCCAAACATTCCTGAAATTTGTCAGGAAGGTTGTTTTGATGATTTATAGGTCAAGCTCGAAGATTGGTCATCTCAGGTCAAAAACTAGGTCACAGGAGCTAAAAATAGAAAAAGCTTGTTAACACTCTAGTGGCTGCAGTTTTCATCTAAACATTCTGGAAATTTGTCAAGAAGGTTGTTTTGATGATTTCTAGGTCGAGTTCAAAGATGGGTTATCTCAGGTCAAAAACTAGGTCACAGGAGTTAAAAATAGAAAAAGCTTGTAAACACTCTAGTGGCTGCAATTGTCATCCAAATATTCTGGAAATTTGTCAGGAAAGTTGTTTTGATGATTTCTAGGTCAAGTTCAAAGATGGGTCATCTCCGGTTAAAAACTAGGTCACAGGAGCTAAAAATAGAAAAAGCTTGTTAACACTCTAGTGGCTGCAGTTTTCATACTAAATATTCTGGAAATTTGTCAAGAAGGTTGTTTTGATGATTTCTAGGTCAAGTTCAAAGATGGGATATCTGAGGTCAAAAACTAGGTCACAGGAGTTAAAAATAGAAAAAGCTTGTAAACACTCTAGTGGCTGCAGTATTGAGTCAAATATTCTGGAAATTTGTCAGGAAGGTTGTTTTGATGATTTCTGGGTCAAGTTCGAAGATGGGTCATCTTAGGTCAAAAACTAGGTCACAGGAGCTAAAAATTGAAAAAGCTTGTTTACACTCTTGTGGCTGCAGTTTTGATTAAAAGATTCTGGAAATTTGTCAAGAAGGTTGATTAGATGATTTCTGGGTCAAGTGCTAAGATTGGTCATGTCCGGTCAAAAACTAGGTCACAGGAGCTAAAAATAGAAAAATCTTTTTAACACTTTAGTGGCTGCAGTTTTGATCCAAATTTCCTGGAAATCAGTCAGGAAGGTTGTTTTAATGATTTTTAGGTCAAGTTTGAATATGGGTCATGTCCGGTCAAAATTTAGGTCACATTGCCCAAATATGGAAAAATCTTTATAACACACTAGAGGTCACATGTTTGACTCAGTTGTCATCAAACTTGGCCATGATGCTTGTTTAAGACATTGCTTGGATGCGGTTGTATCAGGTGAGCGATCCAGGGCCATCATGGCCCTCTTGTTTTATTTAGTTTTGTCTAAGAGACATATTTAATGGGGTACTGCAAGTATTTTATTAAGCATCAGATTAGCACATACACCATCAGCAATGAAAGGCTTGGTTTTACTTAAGTACCGTTTCTGTAATGTTTAGTCCACTACGTTTTTACTATTTATTTCTTACCTCAAACAATGACATTTGCTATTTCCTCAGACTCTTATTCCATACACGATTTTCATTTTCTATTTATCCGGTCTTATTAGTTGTCTGTCATTTTTTCGCTCTTTCTGACGTCATGTTTGATTTGATTTTCTGGAAGGGTGGTCACTCTGAGCACATGAAAAAACTGTGCAAATTAATGCGGTGGTGTGATACTTTATTGCTCTGACAAAATATATACAATCAGAAAACTGTTTCTTTCGTTTCTGATTTTTTAAACGATTGCAATTGTTATGCAATTCTTTTTTAAAGACAATTATTGTGATGGTCATTTAATAGTTACTTTAACGCCTAATTTCGTATATTTTGGCCAACATTTAGTGGACGCTCAGTGGATATAACAACGTCATTTAATGGAATAAACTTTTACAGTAAAAATAATCGGGAGGGATTTTATGCGGCTGCTTAATAAAAAAAAAGTCGCTAAATAAAGATGGACGCATGAACGATGCCAACTGTATATAGATATATAAAATACACTTAAGTGTTGTTACATCTTTAATTACAACATACAGGATCTTTAAGTTTTATGTGCAAGTTGGTATCTCGCAATCAACTGAAGGGACTGGATTGAAACTTCACACACTTCTTATTGTTTTTGAGAGGCCAATGTCTAAGGCTCTAAAGCTATAAAGTAGATTTTGACAGAATAATGGCCCTTTTTGAAGTTTTACATCTAGGCTCTTGTTTAGCTGTCAAGCACTGAAATAGTCCAGCATGCTGTCCTACTGACAGCTTGTGTTATACCCACTGTTACTTTTTTAAAACTCTTTTAAACAATTTTTAGAGCAGAATTTGGTTACCATTGAAAACATTTGTATTTCAGTGTTTTAACATTTACATACGTGCAATTTCAAATTTTTAGATTTTATTGCTTAGTCTTTTAGGTAACCTCAATGGCAACAAATACGATAATGAAATATATAAATGATAGCAAATGCTGTGTCTGAATTATGTACCTTTTACTACAGATATTTCAAATTTCAAGAGAGATGTTAGAATTTGTTCATATAAGGAAACTTTTTCAGCAGTGTTATGTATTTTGTAAGGTCACTCAGATTTGTGGCTGTGCTTAGTTGCCAGCCCTTTGCACGGAGGGTCAACTGAGGTTGTCCTCCTCTAGTACAGTTACCAGACATGCCAAATATGATTTAGACTTTGCCACTAGTATAGAGCCCGTCTAGGCTACAAATTCCTTCAGTCTGGCCAGGCACTGTACAGTTGGTAGCTCAATATTTGTACTTGGATATTGAAATCCCTTTAAAGGGTATAAAGCTATATCTAATGAAATAGTTTTATAAAATTTATCAACAGTAAAATTGTATTGTTTTGATAATCTTATGGTCGATTTTCAAAAAACGTACCATCGAATGTCCCTGTTGTTAAACATACATGATTAGTGTACTTTAACAGAATACAATATCTAAAACGTTCCGTAACAAAATATGCTGCTGCTATTTTAAGCAGGGTTTTAAACATAAAGCAATGATGCTCTTGCCATTAGCTTTCATGGCAATATACTTTAATTTTTATCTCAATTTGCATCAGAAATATAGCTTTATACACTTTAAACTTTTAACAGACTGTTCCTAAATTCAAAGCTTGGCAAATCCATTTTACAAATTCAACATATGAGCCTCGCCATGACAAAACCAGCATAATGCGTTTGCGTCCAGCATGGATCCAGAACAGCCTGCGCAGTCTGATCAGGATCCATGCTGTTCACTTACAGACCCTATAACAAGTAGAGAAACTGATAGCAAAAATTCAACATCTTTTATGATTTTTCTTTTTTAGCAATACATCAGTAGAAAGCATGGAGGAGACAAGGTCATTGTGTTTGAGAGAGTAGAAAAACTTGTCTTTATATTTAACTTCCATCCGAACAAAAGTTACACCGACTACAAGATTGGAGTGGGTTATCCAGGAAGGTACTACTTGTTTTCAAGATATCCATCGACGCCAACATTTCTTTTAGACTATCCTAAATTAAGAACACCCTAGTGTTAAGGCAATTTTTCTCCACAACCACAAGCGGTGTCATTAGTGGGGTTCTACTGTATTTAAACAAACCTCCCCTCTCCCCGCTCTGCTGTGGTTTTCAAGTCCATTTAGGGACATTAAATTTGCTCACATGAGGTAACCTGTTGAAAATTGATGGTTATACATTTGGCTGTGAGGTTGTTTTTTTTTTCTTTCTGTTGTTATTTTACTGCCGATTTAGCACACATGTTTGGTCATATTTCAGTGATCAATCCACATTATCAAATTTCCTGGATAACTTAGCAGTTATTACCAATTTCTTCAGAAGTAATCAACTACCAATAGTTCATATTGGTCATTACTATTAGTACTTAGTACTTTATACTATTATTAGTTATCCAGGTAAGACTGTTAAGTGGATCAACGGCTGATTTATGATGACCAAAAACATGTGTTCAATTTGGTGCCAATAAAAATAATTCAAAGAGGCACATTTTCAGCATCAGTAAAGCTTAAAAGTTGCTCTATGCTTATAACATTGTTGGTAAAATTGAAACACAAATAAAAATTAAAGAGGATTTTAATGTTTATGTAAGGATTCTGTTTAACTCAGTCGTTGTGCTTTGTTAACCTAAAAAATGTTGAGAACAATTGCAAGCAATATGGTCTTGTAAAACTAAACTTTGCACTAGATTTGCAGGTTTGTTCAAGTATTTTATAGATTGGTTCAAGCTATGATAATTTTATTTATTATATACTTATAAAAATTAATGAAATATTGATGAAATAAAATGCGTGTTTTCATTTTCCGTATTTTCACTGTAAAAATTTATTTTTCACTGCAGCCGGTACACAAAATTTAAGGGAAAGTCTTTCAAATTTTAATGTCAAAAAAGACAAAAATGTATATAATAAACAGAAAATCCAAGTTTTTTCTATAAATACATGATTTATTTTCATCTTGTGGCATGAAAATTATTATATTTCACTCGTGGCTACCGCCACTCATGAAATATTTATTTTCATACCACTTGATGAAAATAAATCATGTATTTATAAAAAGAACTTGAATATCCTCTATAGATTTGTTCAAGCTATGATATTTTTATTGATTGGTTCAAGCTATGTTTCTTCAGGCAAATATTTTCTTCAGATATAAAATGGTGCTGGACACAGACTCGGAGACGTATGGTGGTCACAAGCGACTGGATCCTAACGTAGAATATTTTACAAATAATGAATCGTGGGACAATCGTTACCATTCAATGATGGTAAGAAATCATTTGAACATTGATAATTTATACCAGCTCACTTGCCACTGTGTGTGTTTCACTTAGGGCTATCGTTGAATATTACTATATCTATACATCATCGATATTCATCATTTGATACAATATTAATACACACTTTAAAAAATGGAGACAAGCTAAAATTTATTTATTTCTGTTAGTGAATATACCTCTCTATTTTGCCTTATAAGAGAAGTCACTTTTTTCCAGTTTTCTTGGCTAACTTGAACTTTAAACTCTGTTTTCAAATGTCAGTGACAAAAATTACAGAAAAAATAACTTAGTTTGTAGTATTTGTAATGTCAAATACAAGAATGCATAACACCATTTTCCCAATTTATATCACATATTTGAATGTTTTTCTTAATATCTACTATCAAAGTCAATATATTGATATATAATCCATATTTGTCTCCGGATAAATCAGTACAAAATTTTCCATAAATGACAGCTCTAGATAAACTCCTACCATGCTAAATATCTTAAATAAGGCTTGTCCATCTTTCGGTCTGATAAAACTTATTCAACATTTTAAGGGATTTTTTTTCAAAATTAGTACTGACTCATAAACAGCAAACAGTGCTAATCATGATTTTGATCTGCACTTGTTGCAAGGGTAGAATTGGTTGCTGCCAGCAGGCTAAAGGTCTAAAAAATTTCTTCAGACATCTAATTCTTTTTTAATGATAACAGTTTATGTAGTAGCTTAGTGAATGAAATATCTTAGAAGGCCCTATACACAGGCAACCCTTTGTTATATACCACCTCTGAGTAAAGATCACCCTGCATATAGAGGCAACTTTTTTATAACCCTTCATTGATAGAAAGTGGAATCAGGTATCCTCCAAATAAAGACCACTTTGTTGTGCATATAAAGACCAATTTGTCTTGCCTATAAAGACCACTTCGTCTTGCCTATAAAGACCACTTCGTCTTGCCTATAAAGACCAATTTGTCTTGCCTATAAAGACCACTTCATCTTGCCTAAAAAGACCACTTCGTCTTGCCTATAAAGACAACTTTGTCTTGCCTATCAAGACCAATTTGTCTTGCCTATAAAGACCGATTCATCTTGCCTATAAAGACCACTTTGTCTTGCCTATAAAGACCACTTCGTCTTGCCTATAAAGACCACCGCGTCTTGCCTATAAAGACCACCACGTCTTGCCTATATAGACCACCGCCTCTTGCCTATAAAGACCACCACGTCTTGCCTATATAGACCATGATTTACCTCTACCTTGGATGGTCTTTGTACACAAGTATGACTATATGATTATTTCATAGACCTGTAGGTTCAGATCTTACGAGGATGTTGAATTATGTAATGGAATGAGTTTGTATTGGCTTCTTATAGAAAATGTGTTGTTCTAGTCACTTTCCTGCTTTTTGCTTGAAATAGTGCACACAGAGGAGACTGGAACCTTCCTCTACCAGTAAATATGAAAAATGTGACAGCAGTGTTGCTCTGACTTCCTGATGAGGATAAGATAAGAAAATTGATAGCCAAATTCTCATGGCCTTTTTGTAAAGTGAAACACCTTAAAGAATAAATTTCATTTTACATGCTATAAAATATGTTTAACAATGGCATTTCATCAGAAGCTGTTCTAGGCCTTTAATGTTTGTTATATTCTTTAATGTTTGTTATATTCTTTAATGTTTGTTATTTTGTTATATTCTTTAATGTTTGTTATATTCTTTAATGTTTGTTATATTTTATTGTGACAATGACTTTTCATCAGAAACTGTTCTGGGCCTTAAACATGTGTTTCAATTCCTTATGACAATGACAATCCACCAGGTCTTTAATGTTTATTCATTTTTCTTGTGACTGTGACATGTCTGTTCTGGGCCTTTAATGTTTCTTTCTGTACCTTTTACATTACAGGTATATATACCATGCAGAACAGCTATAGTGCTAGCGAAACAAGACTGAGTATGATGAATTGTAGCACAATTATCACATTATATCTATACACCAAAGACTCAAGTGCTATCTATAATTGGTGCATGACAACCATTCCATTCTTAGACTGGAACAGTATATTTCTTCAAGTTGGAATTGTCCACTGTTTTTATTGAAGGGATGTCAGCACTTGCTGGTGCAAGTGTGAAAGATGGAGTGTGCCATGATTGCTTATATTCAATATACATGTATATTTTGTTAGGCCAAAGAAAATAGTTAATTTGTTACTGATTTCATGCTACTAAAGTGATAGGGTCATCTGTAAAGGTTTTCTCTTCTTTTTTCTCTCTCTTTGATGTTGGGAATAAAGGTATTATTTTCTTATATTTATTTGTATGGTTATTATATATCGGTTAATGTTAATTAAAGATTTTGTAAGAAAAAGTTTTTTCTTTGGCCTTGGTAATCTTTCTTTGAAATATAGCATGATTTTAACCAGGAATCATAGTGCTAAATGTAAAGGAGTGTTCAATTTTTGTTTTAAAGCCAGTTATTTAACTTGTGTGTCATTTGCATTTTTAGCTCTCTTTTTTTCTTCTTTTTTTAGATGTATTGACTATTGTGCAATGCAATAACTTCTGTGTCTCAGTTTTAGAGATTATATTTGACAGAAGTGTAAATATATTTTAATTTGAAAATGGTGCAGTCCAATCCATGTGACTTAATTGAGTGTCCATTTATTATTTATAAGCGTGACCTGTCCTCTACAAAGTGTTATTATTATTTTATTTTTAATTTTATGCACATGTAGTTGATATTAAAATATGAACAGTTGAATCTGTTTGTTACTATCACAAAATAAGTTTTATTATGTACACGTAATATACATGTACTGTAAGCAGCATGCCTCCAGATTCATGCTAATTTTCATGAAAATTTGAAAATATATTTGAATGTGTAATATTGTGAAGTAACCAAGGCAAACATTATCAATTGCACTTACAAACCACGTAAATTACCAAAAACTGGTCAAAATATGCATATATAGCCTTTACTGCATCAGAAACACAGTAGAAATAGCTGTAGATACTGAAAAATCAGTCATTAATCGCACAGAACATGTAAAAGTTTACTTGAATCTTGAAACTTTTTACTTTTTCTAACATGATCTTAGTACATTTGTCTCAAGTTTGATTTTATTGAAATATGTTGACTCTTCTGGAGGCATGTAGCTTTAATGGACCTCTCCAGCATTGGTACACTTGGTACCAAAATTGTTTGTTTTTTTTAGATAAATTGTTAACATTGTGAATAACATGCTTAAATTTGGCAAGGTTAAGATGTGAAATAAAAAGTGAAAAATGGGCATTGTTGAGTCAAGAGATTTATACATGTATATAACAGATACTATAACTCTCTGGTTAAATCTAGTCCAAAAACACCAACTCTAGTAACCTCCCCGGAAATTTTGTTTTTGTAATAAAATGGCAGTAATATTAGATCAAGTTTTAGTTGGTTCTGTCCTATTTACCAAGAAATTATATGTATCAAAAATTTGAGCCATGATACGATTTTAAAAGCTGTTCACACTATTCATGCTATAAATCACGTGACTTTATGGTAGTATGCATTAAAATTACTTTTACTAGGGTAAAGTTTCAATAGGAGTTGATTCAGTAATAATATATCAACTTCCGGACAGTTTTCTCTTAATATATATTAGCTGCCATGCTTACGTCAACTCGCGTAACTACAAATGACACGTGATTCATAGCCGGGAATTTAATTTGGCGCTCAAATGTTGTTTCAAGTGTTTCATTTCAGGGTGCCATTTAACTGTTTGTGATGATATTTTGGTTGTAAGCTATATATATCGTAATAGAAATAAAATGTACACTATATGAACATTAATTATGTGTTTATTTTATATTTCTGATTTACATGCCGGTACAGAAAATGTCGTCTGCTTCTCAACACGTGTTTTAGGTTTAATTTCTATCAAACTTGAACATGATCCATTTTACATCATTTGGAAAGTAAGTAATGGCATCACTTGTAAACTGCAATTTTCCCAGTGGTAATTTTCAACATAATTTCACTTTTCTGAGTAATAAAACATATTTTTTTGAAGAAAGCAGTGCTCTGCAAGCATGAATTATCCCCCCCCATACATGATGTTGGCTATTCTGCCTACAGGTGGTATACCGTGAAGAGTAACTAATACCAAAAAAAAAGTATTTGTCACTTCCATTCTGTAAGTTCTGGGTATTTTAGTAAAATGTTGAAAGAACCTTTACATTACAGGAATAGAAGATACGGTAAACATTGTAATTGCAACTTCTTCACGTGTTATAGAGGATGTTAATAGTGCCACTCATATTCCCATTATTGACGCGTATTATACATGCTGTATGTATATTATATCATAAATAAATATATATCTAGATATAGAATTTCACTTGTACTGGCGGGTAGGAATTGCACCGAAAAAAGTTATAAAATGGCAGATATACGGTGGCATAGAGGGGACATCAGAAATATTTTATCACGTGTGCAAGACAAAGCTACTATTGTGCATGCAATAGTTATATGTGGGCATGTGATAGCTACAACGTGCGCACAAGATAGCCCCTACGTTGGTCAATCATTACGTGCGCACGTAATAGCTATCACGTGTGCACGTAATAGCTCCTACATGCGCACTAATTAGCTATCGCATGTGCACGTGGTAGATAAAATATTTCTGATGGCCCCTTTATGCCACCATACAGAGACTTATAATTTAATATGCGGTGTATAAACGCCCACAAAGCGGGAAAAGAAGAATCAAACATTTGAAAATAAATACAGTAACATTTGTAAGCACAGCACACAGCATTTTAGGGTTGGAATATTATTTCGATTCTAGAACAGTCGATACGTTATTGTCCGTAGAACGGTTACGTATACGTTACCGATACTAGTACATGTATATGGTAAGATAAAAATAAAGGTCAACACAGGCTCAATGAAAATCAAAACAGACGACGTATACCGTACAGTACATGTATTTCTGTATGGTGTGTTAATTGGAAGAATTAGCCCTCAGACATAAAAATTATCCCTCGGACGCTCCTGAGGAAATGAAAATGATCTCCTCAATGTCGAGCTTTGGAATTGACGAATATATTGACTGGGAGCGAGTGGGGCGGGGTCTTACTTATTTTTTATGTTCAGGCAGTTACCATAAAGGACTAGCATAAATTAAGTCGATGGGGCAATCAACAACTGTCAAAAACTTGCTATCTCAGTATTGCAATACATTACATAGTTTACAATTGGTTTTAAGGGTGCTATATTGCCAAGATGCCGGTTACCGCTGTAAATAGTTTTTATCTCGTTTTATAGCTCACCTGTCACAAAGTGACAGGGTGAGCTTTTGTGATCGCTTTTCGTCCGGCGTACGTCCGTCGTCCGTCCGTAAACATTTACTTTAAATTACATCTCCTCATAAACCACCAAGCCAATTTCATCCAAACTTCACAGGAATGTTCCTTTGGTGGTCACCTTTAAAAATTGTTCAAAGAATTTAATTGCATGCAGAACTCTGCATGCAAAAACTTTAAATATCTTCTTCTAAAAAACCCAAAGAGCTAGAGCTTAGATATTTGGCATATAACATCTTCTAGTAGGTGTCTACCAAGTTTGTTCAAATAAATGCCCTGGGGTCAAAATTGGCCCCGCCCCAGGGGGTCATTGATTTTCCCTGTACATGTATGCATATAGTAAAAACTTAAAAAATATTCTTTTAAAGAACCAAAAGAGCTAGAGCTAAGATATTTAGCATGAAACATCTTCTCATGAATGTCTACCAAGTTTGTTCAAATAAAAGCCCTGGGGTCAAAATTGGCCCCGTCCCAGGGGGTCATTTATTTTCCCTATATGCATATAGTAAAAACTTAAAAATCTTCTTTTAAAAAACCAATATAGCTAGAGTTTAGATATTAAGCATGAAACTATTTCTAGTGAGTGTCTACACAGTTTGTTCAAATAAAAGCCCTGGGGTCAAAATTGGCCCTGCCCCAGGGGGTCAATGATTTTCCCTATATGCATATAGTAAAAACTTAAAAAAAAATCTTTTAAAGAACCCAAAGAGCTAGAGCTAAAATATTTAGCATGAAACATCTTCTCATGAATGTCTACCAAGTTTGTTCAAATAAAAGCTCTGGGGTCAAAATTGGCACCGCCCTGGGGGGTCATTGATTTTCCCTATATGCATATAGTAAAAACTTAAAAAATATTCTTTTAAAGAACTCAAAGAGCTAGAGCTAGGATATTTAGCATGAAACATGTTCTAATGGGTGTCCACAAGTTTGTTCAAATAAAAGCCCTGGGGTCAATATTGTCCCCGCCCCGGGGTCATTGATTTTCCTTATATGTGTATAGCAAAAACATAAAAAATTTTCTTTGAAAAAAACCAAAATAGCTAGAGTTTAGATATTAAGCATGAAACAACCAAGTTTGTTCAAATAAAAGCCCTTGGGTTAAAATTAGCCCTGCCAGGGGGGGGGTCATTGTTTTTCATTATATATGTATAGTAAAAACTTAACATCATGAAACATCTTCTAATGGGTGTCTTCCAAGTTTGTTCAAATAAAAGCCCTTGGGTTTAAACTGGCCTCGCTCCGGGGGGGGGGGGGCTATTTACAGGTGAGCGACCTCAGGGTCATCATGGCCCTCTTGTTTGTAAATATGGACTGAACATTTTTTTTAGAATTTTCTATTTTTGCTACAAGACTTTGCATATTTTGCGAATCTGTAAAACGACAATATGGTATGGGAATTCTGTATTTTTGTATAAAGATCAAAAAGGGAATGAGTGATAAGTAATGGATGTGATGATTAATGAATACTTCAAATTTATCTTCTTGTTTTTAATTGTTCGTTTTTATGACGCAACGGCACAGAAGAGGACATATGGCGTTTTTCCAGCTTTACTGGTTGAAGAAGATCTTATATGCCCCACTGTGAATTATTTCAGGCACAAATAGGCACCTGACCATGACCGTCCTCGTGTCTTAAGCTACCTGGATAGCTTCCTCACAAGAGAGAACCCAAAGTCCACCCTGGCATGATTCGAACTCACAATGGTGATGGGCAAGTTGTTTGAGTCAGCAACACTTAAGCCACTCAGTTATGGACACTCATGTATAGATTAATATACTTTACTTGCATGTATGTTTAGATGGGGTCAAGGAGATATTTAAAAAGCCTCTCATATTTTTAGGCATCATCATTTGATTGCCTGCTACATGTATACCAATAACTGGTTTGAAAAAATGTCTTTCTATTTAATTTAACACAGTCAAACTCTGAGTTAGAGACCACATATTCTATAGACCTTGTAAAGAAAATAACTGACTTTAAAGGCCGCTACAGATTTTTTTCATTTCAATATTACAATACAACCTCTTTTTAAAAGACCATCTGTATAGTATATTGTATCATAGTTTGGGGACTTTTCTGTGAGTTAAATCATATACATATACATGCACAGTGTGTTAACTGGAGTGCAGGTATTAGTTACCCGCACTGCAGGGCATGCCCATTGATTGGTTCATTTTGTCTAGGGTTTACATATTGTTATGACTGGGAAAGGGAAAGCGATAGAAATATCATATTCAGATCCTGATTCATTGGTTCCTTTTTTCTGGAGTTTCATATTGTGACATCAGGGAACGTGTTTTTATTTTTGACTATGATACAAAAGAGAAAGAACATCAAAACACTCGGCAATCTGATTAATACTCTGGGGCTACGCAAAATCAGATAGCCTCTTGGTGTTTAGATGCTCTTTTTATTACTTAAACCTGGATTTTCCAAAAGTTTTTTTTAACCTGTTTGATTGTACTTACACAGTTTATACAGTTTGATTGTTTAGGAAGCGATAAGGTTATAGACACACTCTTGAATCTGTTCCTGGAACTAACAAGTACTGAGCAATGAGTGTAAAGTTTCTTGCTTGAGGAATTACTATGTATCTATTTATAGAATTTGAAGTCTAATGACAACTGGAACACTGTGTATGCAAACTATGTTATCTACTTATAGAATTTAAAGTTGGATGAAAACTGGAACACTGTGTATGTATGCAAACTACATGTATGTTATCTATTTATAGAATTTGAGTGTGTGTATGCAAACTATGTTATCTATTTATAGAATTTGAAGGAGAAGTCAGATGACGACTGGGATCTTGAAAACATCTGCCATATTCTGACAAACCGACGGTACACAGAAAAATGTATCGCTTATGCTGAAAGTCACGACCAGGCGCTAGTCGGCGACAAGACCTTGGCTTTTTGGCTGATGGACAAAGAGATGTACACGCATATGTCAGAGTTATCTCCCCCTAGTTTAGTCGTAGATAGAGGGATAGCTTTACATAAAATGATAAGGTTGATCACGATGGGTCTCGGTGGAGAAGGTTACCTTAATTTCATAGGTATGACCAGATAATTACTGATAAATAATTCAATCTATTAAAAAAAAATTTAAATCGACCTCTTTGTTGTGCTCAATGCTCAGTCACATGCTAAAATCAAAAATATCACAAACAAATCCATGTGTTCTTTTGGTTAAACCAGGTCTAACAGTGACTATGTATAGTACAGATAACAAGGAATATGCAAATTCCTGCGAGAAACGAGTAATTACAAAATGCGTGACACCGAGTGGATTATAAATTTCTCGTACACAAAAGAGTGAATTTGCATATTCCTCGTTACCTGTACTGTATGATAGAAAGTGCAGCAATTTGTTGTTCTAAACAGGATGCCTGCCCTTGGACCTAGTAGTTAAATAATTTAAAAAGGAGCACCAGTGTGTTTTTCCTTCACATGTATACGGGAAATTCACCATAAGATATTTAATAGTTTTAATTATATGACAATACTATTGCTTATAATGGTAAGTACTAGGTAGTGCTGAAATGGATCTTTAGTGAAAATATAACAAAAAATTAAACTTTTTGTTGGCAGGAAATGAGTTCGGGCACCCTGAATGGTTAGATTTTCCAAGAATCGGGAACCAGGAGAGCTTTCATTACTGCAGACGACAGTGGAATCTCGTAGATGATAAAATGTTAAAGTACAAATACCTCTACGCGTTTGATCGGGATATGCAACATCTTGAGGCCGCGTTCGGCTGGCTGGCCCAAGGTTCACAGGTAATAATTATGAGATTTCTTGCTTGACTATTCCTAGTACATGGAGAGATGTTGTACTCACAGCCAGGTGGGCGTTGGTCTCGGTTAACTCAATTTTTTTTTATGGTTTTATATGATATATATGACGCTCAAAAGAAGATTTAATAATATTGTAAGTTCCAAAAAGCATTATATATAAAGATATTTCTGATTTTACATTTCATGTAAATAAAGGGAGGTAATAAGAAATTTATATTCGATAAAGTCTAAGCAAAATTTTTCAATAAGAATTGAATGCATGTATTTTTAAGGTTATTCATGTGTATAAACATTTGGAGTAAATGCTTAACATATTCTTGGATGTTTGGAAATTGTTTTAGAAGAATAATTACAGTCGACATAGTATTAAGAGACCACTCAAGAGACTGCCAAAAAGTGGTCTCTTAATAATGTGGTCTCTCAATAGAATTCTGGAAAATTCTTAGACTCGAGTGTTTCATTAGTTATGGATATAATAATATATTTTTATAAAAACAAAAACTGTACAATATTATGTATGTGTAACAATTTCAAAATCACATTTATGCCTTTTAAGCTCACCTGAGCTAGCTCAGGGTGAGCTTTAGGATCGTTGAATGTCCGTTGTCCGTCGTCCATCCACACTTGTTTATTAACACTCTAGCGGTCACATTTTTGCCTCAATCATCATCAAACTTTGTCAGGATGCTTGTCTAGGTGATAGCTCGGATGAATTCAAACATGGGTTATCTCTGATGAAAACTAGGTCACCAGAGCTAAAAATAGAATAACCTTGTTAACACTCTAGTGGTCACATTTTTGCCTCAACCATCATCAAACTTGGTCAGGATGCTTGTCTAGGTGATAGCTTGGATGAGTTTGAACATGGGTCATCTCGGATGAAAAACTAGGTCACATCACCCAAATATGTAAAAAAACCTTGTTAACACTCTAGTGGTCACATTTTTGACTCAATTATCATCAAACTTGGTCAGGATGCTTGTCTAGGTAATTAATTGGATGAGTTCGAACATGGGTCATCTCACATGAAAAACTAGGTCACAGGAGCTAAAAATAGAAAAATCTTGTTAAAACTCTTTTGGCTACTGTCTTGATCCAAGTATCCTGTAAATTCTTCGGAAAGTTTGTTTTGATGATTTCTAGGTACAGTTCTAATATGGGTCACCTGGGTCTAGGTCACACTGCTCAAATATGGATAATCCTTGTTAACACTCTAGTGGTCACATTTTTGACCCACCTGTCATGAAACTTGTCTAGGTAATTGTTTGGATGAGTTCTATAGGTCAGGTGAGTTATCTAGGGTCATCATGGCCTTATTGTTATTTTTGTCATCTAGTAAATAGAAAAATATCATTGTGTGTTTATTTCTAAATTTATAGAACTTGTAACACTAAACAATACTATGCTTGCCAAATACTTTCATGATCTGCTTTTCTTCATATTGTTCAAACAATTTAGTAGTTTTTCTTGAAATACGAGGGATGTTCCAAATGTATTGCTTATTTCTATCTTCAAATTTCAAGTTAGCTCAAAAGTGTTCATTTCATGCCCTTGAAGTACTCCCCTTGGCTAGAAATGCAAAGTTTTAGCCGATGTATCCACTTCTTGCAGGCGTCACGGTACGCTGATTTGGGCAGAGTAATAAGGTATTGATGAATGGCAGATCTAAGTGCCTGTTAGGACTTGTATTTTCGCCCAGCAAAGAAGGATTTCAATTTCAGAAACAAAAAGAAATCACATGGGGCAAGGTCTCGAGAATATGGGGGTGAGGCAAAACATTTACTTTTTCTTTTTTCCAACGTCGAAACTATTGCGGAGGTATGAGCGGGGGCATTGTCATGTGGAAGACGGATATGCTTAAAAAAAGTTTCTTAAGTACTACGCCTTTGTAGTACTTCCCAGTGATACTTTTGCCATTTTTCACCGGCACTTTTATTACGACTCCTTCACCAGAGAAGAAAATTGCATAAAAACCTTCTTTGCACTCAAAAACCGTTTGGCAATTATTGGGCGTTTGTTGTGATTAGTAGCCCAGATTTTGTTGCTAACTTTTCTGACAGGCTAAAAATAATGGACCCAAGTTTCATCACCTGTGACGACATTGGCAAACAGTTTTTTTTGTCATATTTTGAAAACATTTGAAGCAGCTTTTTGGCCACCTTAACCCTTTGCCTCTTTTGTTCATCGGTCAACAGATGTGGCACCCATCTAGCAGAAATCTTTCTGATTTTCAAATGCTTCTTCAAAATAAAGTGAACAGTTGATAGTGATATGCCCACCTTTCATGCAATATCACAAACTGTAAATCTGGCATCTCCTTCAATGATATCCTTTATTTTGGAAACGATTTCATTAGGAGATGCAGATTTTGGCCTACCTGATTTTGGTGCATTTTTGATGCACTCTACACCGGACTCAAATTTCTTTTTCCATCGCCTAACTGTGTCATAAGACACACAAGAAGGCCCATAAGTAGAAGAGAGTTCAGTCATTAACTGCTTAAAAGAGCAACCCAGTTTTGAGCTAGCTTTGATGTAAGCATGTATTTCATCTTTTTTGTCATCGCTTCTACCAACCATTTTTACTACAGTGGTCAATGACTGCGTGTATTTAAATGGAAAATTGTATGTCTTACACTTAATCTAAATGTACTTTTATACACTGCTGTGTAGATATTGAATTACCCTTTACAGGTTTGTATTGGTTTTTTATCGTGTCCCACGTGGATCACGAAAAAAGAGGACAATAAGCAAGTCTTTTCGGACAGCCCTGGTATAACAAAAAACAATTATACCAGATGCATTCAAAAATGGGAACTCCAAAAGAAATTATCACCTATAATAAATTAAACATGTTATACTCTTTGCATACATTTTGAAAGAAGGGCAAATATATTTTAAAACATGTTTATTTTTCTTTTGTTAATCATTTGTTTTACTGATTAGATGTCATACACTTCAATGTTGTTATCTGGAGATCTACTTATACACATCTTAGCCGTTTGTTGATTACAAATACACATCTTAGTCGTTTGTTGATTACAACAGACTGATCTAATCCCCTCTTTTCCACTGTCAGCTTTTATAACTTCTCCTATCAGCTCACCATCACATGTAAACTGTAAAACATTATTGGAGTCATATCCAGATACCAGCACCCTACCTGCTTCAGTAAGATAACAACAGTTAGCCCACTGTAATTGTTCATCAGTGAATGATGTAATAACCTGACCATTGTTGTCCAGTACTATCAGTCCATTATCACTGTCAGCAACATAAATCCTTGTAGCATCCTTACTGACAGCTAGACTGTGTATGTCAGAAAACAACTTATGTCCTGATTTTATCCTTACTGAACTGATTAAGTTTTCCTACCTGACAATGTATACATATATACTGATGTGTCATCATCTGAGATATATAAATTATTGTTTTGAGTATGCAAGGCCATAACATGCAAAAATCAGTGTTTATCTTGTTTGTTGTTTTCATTTTTCTTTCTAGAGAAACGAAATGAACTTCCTTTTTTGATGGAATAGTTACTGCTACTTGTTGTGTTATTGATCATACATACTTGCCAAGGCTCTCCAGGTAGAATCACAGTATTCTGTGACAGTATAGTTGTAACTGTCTGTAAACGTTTAAGTTTCCTGTTGTTGTAAATCAGTCTGAATTATTGTACAATCTTCCATACAGCAGGCACTGATGATTTTACAAATATATTTAATCTGACTGAACTTTTACATTTATATGATTGGTTTCCTTTTTTTAATCTGAAATAAACTGTCAGCAGTCTTTGTAGGTTTCTCTGATAGTGTGCCTATGGTCTTCTTTTGTTCTAGCCTGTATCAAGAATTGTTTCGGTCAGGTTGAAACTTCTATGTCTTCTACTGTACTTTTTTATTTCGGCCGATGCTCAATAATGTCTGTTGGCAAATTTTTGCAAGCATCTTTTCTCCCCATCTTTCACATAAACAAACACTTTCAGAATGAATTTGTGTTTGTAGATGCTAAACCTTAATCATTAAAGCTTGATCTAATCCTGGACTGTTTGCTTGAGCTGTTTTAAAAACTGTCTCAATTTTGTCCCCTCAAGACATTTGGGACTTTACTTTCCATGTCATCAATTTAGAACTTTTTCTCCAGCTTTTGTCAAGGGTTGGTCATTGATTTCTTTGACGGAATTTTCTGATATTCAGCCAGTATTTTCTGCTTTCCTCTTTAACAGCCTTTGTTTATCCTGTTTTAAATCTATCTGCTTGTTTTTCAAGGGTCTTGGCTATTTCCTTTTAGTTTTGTTTGAATCTCTCTCTCGATTCGACTAGGTAAGTTTTGTTTTGGATAAATTTTCTGGTATGTTAGAAATGTATCCTTACATAATCTGAAAAATAAGTTCAAACAGTTTATGAGGATATGAGATGACAGAGAGAGATGATATATTATTTGTGTTATATATTTTAGATATTCTAAGAGTATTAATAATTTAAGACAGTCTAAGAATATTATGTAAAAATACTAGTCTTATATACTAAACATTCCATTATACTTACTTAAAAAATATCTTTATTTAAAATATTATAGTTTACCTGTGATCAACTTGCCATACATGTGAGAAAGCCGACATTATCATGGGATTCTGACAGTACACGATCTAATGTGTTTATGACTGTGTCTGTCAACATCTCTCTGCTGGTGCCCTCGGCATAGGTTTACTGGTTCCTGACTTAACTTGAGATTTATCCAATACCTTGTGTGCCAACACATAAAAGGCACTTTACTGTGAACTTTTGACACAAAACTAACACAGAAATAATCTTGACAATCTACACAGTATTTTTCGCCTTCAGTGTTTTTTTTGCCCTCATTTCTACACATTGAACATAATACATCAAATATTTCATCCGAAAGAATATCTGTATCAATTTGTTGACCTGTAGCCATTTTGTCTTTTTTTCCCCGACTTCACGATTGTTAGTTTATCTATTTACATTTTAAAATCGAAAAAATTGTTTCTAATTCTTTCACAGTTATTTTAAATTTAAACATTAATGTACTCTATAATTAAGATAACTGAAAGCCTTAAGAATCTTCTGCATTTGTACTCCTGGAAAAATTATGTCTAAATGATTTGACCTAACTTTGGGTTTATCTTATCAAAAGGTGCCCTTATACCTCCTTGCACAAAGTCCAACTTTATATTGTGAAACATTATCTAAAGTTTGTTCATATTCACTACTAAATTGTTAAACTTTAAGGTAAAACTATATAAATAATAAAGTGTTTACATAGGCTGGCTTAACATTTAAATCAATATAACATGGAAGAAAATATTCTAACTGATAAAAATACTTCACTTGAAAAGCAAGTGGTGTTCATATACATGTATATATTGTATTCTTTGTTGTTGTATTTAAGAACACATTCAAAAAAGGAGCTGTTACAATATAAAAATTATTTATTTGTCAGAATTTTTGCTATTTTTAATGCGACATATGTCTAATTAAAACCTCATTATCAAAAGGAAGACTTATACAAATATAGGAAAGAGTACAAATCACCTTTTTTAAATTCAGATTTTTTTTAGCAAATTATGCAAGTTGAAAATATTTAGTACTTTTATTTTTTCTGAATTTTACTGGTTTTTTCTAGCAGTTTCCAATACAAAAAGTCACCTTTTTTACAAATTAGAGTACCCAACTTTGACAGGACACAGTTATAGGTACCTAATTTTTCAAGCATTCAATATATTTGCAGATCACACAGAAAAGGCTTGGCAAGTATATTTCTTTGACATTGCTTACTACTGGAACTGAGTTATATTCAAAATGAAAAAAAGGTCTGAAAAAACTGCTATGAAATTTTTAATGAATGTGAGAAAGCTTGGTAAATTTTTTTTCTATATAGAAATAGGCAAAACTTGGAGAATTACAGTTTGAAAGCATATGAACGATAATTGAGGCCACATCTAGGATTCTTTTAAATTTACCAAAGTCTTTCATTTTGGTCCTTAACTTTACTTATTAACTGTATTTGGCCTGAAATTTAACAATATTGGCCTGAAATTTAACACCTTTTCTCACCTTTTTCCCGACGTCATGTTTTTGATTTGATTTTCTGGAAGGGTGGTCACTCTGAGCACATGACAAAACTGTGCAAATTAATGTGGTGGTGTGATACTTTATTGCTCTGACGAAATATGTTCACTGTTAATATTACGATCAGAAAACTGTTTCTTTTTCGTTTCTGATTTGTAAACAATTGCAATTAGTATGCAATTCTTTTTTTTAAAGACAATTATTCGTGATGGTCGTTTAATAGATACTGTAAAACCTAATTTTGTATATTTGAGGCAACATTTAGTGGACACTCGGGCCGCGATTATAAAAACGTCATTTAATGGAATAAACTTCTATAGCAAAAATAATTTTGGAGGGATTTCATGCCACTTAATAAAAAGAGTTGCTTAATAAAGGTGGACGCATGAACGATGCTAACTGTATATAGATATATAAAATTACACTTAAGTGTTGTTACATCTTTAATTACATCATACAGGATCTTTCAGTTTTATGTGCAAGTTTGTATCTCGCAAACAAGTGAAAGGAGTCTGGATTGAAACTTCACACACTTATTTGTAATTTGAGAGGCCACTGTTTAAGGCTTCTAAGCTATATAACGTGGATTTTTGGACAGAAATATGACCCCTTTTTAGAAGACTATTGCCGTATAGTCGCGGCAACCACCATGTGACACCACCATGTGACACCACCACGTGACTCCACCACCGTGACTTCACCACCACGTGGCTCCACCACATGACTCAACCACGTGACTCCACCATGTGACTCCACCAATGTGACACCACCAAGAGAAAACACCACGTGACTCCGCCACGTGACACCACCATGTGACACCACGACGTGTCACCACCATGTGACACCACCAACGTGTCACCAAGTGACTCCAACCACCTGTATCTATTTGATAGAATTTCTATTTATAGAATTGTGTGTTTCTGTTGTATAGAATTTTCTATTTATAGAATTGCGTGTTTCTATTTATATATATATAACTTTATATATCAATTAGTATATTTATATATACAAAATATACATGTATAGACAAAACTAATGTGACAAGGACAGACCGATTAATTTTATAAAAATGAAAGATTTTTGTTCAAAACATTTCTTTGTGTTTGCTTTTAGAGAAAGTAAAAAGTCGAGCGCTCCCCCCCCACCCGGCGGTGGCTCTTGTTGCAGTTTACATCCGGGCTCTTGTTTAACTGTCAAGCATTGAAATAGTCCAGCATGTTGTTCTAACTGACAGCTCATGTTATACCCACTGTCACTGTTGTAAAACTCTTTTTAAATAATTTTTAGAGCAGAATTTGGTCACCATTGAAAACATTTGTATTTCAGTGTTTTAACATTTACTTATGTGCAATTATCAAATTTTTTAGATTTTTTTGCTAAACTTTTATGTAACCTCAATGGCAACAAAGAACAACAAACCTGCCAGGTTGTTCCAACATTTATGTAAAAAATTTACTACAGCTATTGCAAATTATGAGATATATAGAAATTTGTTCATATAAGGAAACTTTTCAGCTGCGTTATGTATTTTGTAAGGACACTGATTTGTGGCTGTGCTAAGTTGACAGCCCTTTGCACGGAGGGTCAACTGAGGGTCATCCTCCTTCTAGTACAGTTTACCAGACATGCCAAATATGATTTAGCCTATGCCACTAGTATAAGAACCAGGCCAGGCTACACAAACATACCTACAGTCTGACCAGCTTGGTACTGTTGTAGCTCAATCTTTGTACTTTAGTATTTGAAATCCCTTTAAAGGGTATAAAGCTATATCTAATGAAACAGTTTTAAAAATTTATCGACAGTAAAATTGTATTGTTTTGATAATCTTGTGGTCGATTTTCAAAAAACGTATCATTTTGAATGTCCCAGTTGTTTAACCAAACATGATATGTGTACATAAAACAGTTTTATACAAATACTGTAAAAATGTTCTCGAAACAAAATACATATATGATGCTGCTAATTTAAGCAGGGGTTTTATTAAACGTGAAGCAATGATTTTGAAGGCACACGCCAAATTCGCTTTCATGGCAATATACTTCTATTTTTATCTCAATTTGCATCAGAAATATAGCTGTATAACACTTTAAACTTTTAATAGACTGTTTACTAAAATTCAAAGCTTGACAAATTCATTATAGAAATTCAACATATGAGCCTCGCCAATGACAAAACCAGCATAATGTGTTTGCGTCCAGCATGGATCCAGAACAGCCTGCGCAATCCACACAGACTGGTCAGGATCCATGCTGTTCGCTTACAGACCCCTATAACAAAGTAGAGAAACTGATAGCAGAAATTCAACATCTTTTATGATTTTTTCTTTTTAGCAATACATCAGTAGAAAGCATGGAGGAGACAAGGGTCATTGTGTTTGAGAGAGTAGAAAAACTTGTTCTTTTATATTTAACTTCCCATCCGAACAAAAAGTTACACCGACTACAAGATTGGAGTGGGTTATCCTGGAAAGGTATTTCTGGTTTTCTAGATGTCAATTGACGTCATCATTTCTTTTTTTTAGACAATCCTAAATTAAGAAACACCCTAGTGTTAAGGCCATTTTTCTTCACAACCACAAGCGGTGTCAATTTAGTGGGGTTCTACTGTATTTAAAACAAACCCCCTCTCCCGCCCTCTGCTGTGATTTTTCAAGTCCATTTAGGGAAAGTTTAGATTTGCTCACATGAGTGAAACTTAACAGGCAGCCTGTTGAAAATTGGTGGTTATACATTTAACTGTGAGGATGGTTCTTTTCTGTTTTTTTTTTTTTAATGCAGATTTAGCTTACATTTTTGGTCATATTCCAGTGATTGATCCACAAAATCAAATTTCCTGGATAACTTAGCAGTTATTACCAATTTCTTCAGAAGTAAAATCAACTATTTATATTTCATATTTGGTCATTACTGGCGTTAGTTATCCCGGGAAGAATGGTTAAGTGGATCAACCCCTGACTTATGACCAAAAACATGTGTTCAATTTGGCGCAATAAAAAAAATTCAAAGAGGCGCATTTTCAGCATCAGTAAAGCTTGAAAGTTGGACTATGCTGCTAACAGTGTCGGTAAGATTGAAACACAAATAAAAATTAAAGAGAATTTTAATGTTTCTTTAAGGATTATGTTAAACTCAAGTCTGTATGCTTTGTTAACCTAAAAAATGGTGAGAATAATTGCAAGCAATATGGTATTGTAAAACTAAAATTTACACCGGGTTGACAGATTTGTTCAAGGTTTGATATTTTTATAGATTTGTTCAGGCTATGATATAGATTTCTTCGACCTATGATATTTTTATAGATTTTTCTTCAAGCTATGTTATTTTTAAAGATTTGTTCAAGCTATGATATTAGGCAAAATTTAATTTTCTTCAGATATAAAATGGTGCTGGACACAGACTCGGAGACGTATGGCGGTCACAAGCGACTGCGATCCTAACGTAGAATATTTTACAAATAATGAATCGTGGGATAATCGTTACCATTCAATGATGGTAAGTAACTCTTTGAATATTGATAATTTATACCAGCTCACTTGCCTCTCTCTGTATGTTAAACTTAGGGGCTATCGTTGAATATTACTACATCTATACATCATCGATATTCATCATTTGATAACAATATTAATACACACTTTAAAAAAATGGAGACAAGCTAATAAAAATTTATTTATTTCTGTTAGTGAATATACCTCTCTAATTTGCCTGAGAAGAGAAGTCACTTTTTTCCAGCCTTAAACTTTAAACTCTGTTTTCAAAAGTCAGTGACAAAAATAACAGAAAAAACAAATTTTCTGTAAGTTTGTAGTATTTGTAATGTCAAATACAAGAATGCATAACACCATTTTCCCCAATTTATAAGACATATTTAAATGTTTTTCTTAATTATTTACTATCAAAAGTCAATATGTTGATATATTCGTCAATATTTTGTCTCTGGGTATATCACTACAAAATTTTCCATCAATGACGGCCCTAGATAAACTCCTACCACGCAAAATATCTTAAATACAGCTTGTCCATCTTTCGGTCTGATTCAAAATCATTCATCATTTTTACAATTTTTTTAGCGGATTTTTTTTTTTCAAAATTAGTACTGACTCATAAACAGCAGACAGTGCTGATCATGATTTTTGTCTGCACTGGTTTGCAAGGGTAGAATTGGTTGCTGCCAGCAGGCTAAAGATCTAACAAAAAAAAGTGTCTTCAGACATTTAATTCTTTTTTAATGATAACAGCAGTTTATGTACTAGCTTTAGTAAATGAAGTATCTTAGAAGGCCCTATAATACAGGCAAACATTCCGTTAAAGACCAACCTTGAATAAAGATCACCCTGCATATAGAGGCCACCTTTTTATAACCCTCAGTTATTAAAATGAATTCAGGTATCCTCCAAATAAAGACCACTTTGTCTTGACTATAAAGACCACGATTTACCTCTATCTTGGATGATCTTTGTTCACGGATTTGACTATATGATTGTTCCATAGACCTGTCGGTTCAGATCTTACAAGGATGTTAAATAATGTAATGGAATGAGTTTGTATTGGATTCTTATAGAAAATGTGTTGTTCTAGACACATTCCTGCTTTTGTTTGAACTAATGCACACAGTGGAGAACTAGACTCTTCCTCTACTAGTAAATATAAAAAAATGTGCCAGGAGTGTTGCTCTGACTTCCTGATGAGGATAAGATAAGAAAATTGATAGCCAAAATCCCTTGGCCTTTTTGTAAAGTGAAACACCTTAAAGAATAACTTTCATTTTATATGGTATAAAAATATATTAGACAATGGCATTTCATCAGAAACTGTTCTTGGCCTTTAATGTTGGTTATATTTTATTGAGACAATGACTTTACTTGAAACTGTTCTGGGCCTTAAGTGTTTGTTATTTTCCTTGTGACAATGATATGTCTGTTCTGGGCCTTTAATGTTTCTTTATCTTTTACATTGCAGGTATATATACCATGCCGGACAGCTATAGTGCTAGCAAAACAAGACTGAGCATGATGAATTGTAGCACAATTATCACATTATATCTATACACCAAAGACTCAAGTGCTATCTATAGTTGGTGCATGACAACCATTCCATTCTTAGACTGGAACAGTATATTTCTTCAAGTTGGAATTGTCCACTGTTTTATTGAAGGGATGTCAGCGCTTGCTGGTGCAAGTGTGAAAGATGGAGTGTGCCAGGATTGCTTATATTCAATATACATGTATATTTTGTTCGGCCAAAGAAAATAATTAATTTGTTACTGATTTCATGCTACTAAAGAGATAGGGTCATCTGTTAAGGTTTTCTCTTCTTTTTTCTCTCTCTTTGATGTTGGGAATAAAGGTATTATTTTCTTATATTTATTTGTATGGTTATTATATATCGGTTAATGTTAATTAAAGATTTTGTAAGAAAAAGTTTTTTCTTTGGCCTTTGTAATCTTTCTTTGAAATATAGCATGATTTTAACCAGGAATCATAGTGCTAAATGTTAAGGAGTGTTCAATTTTTGTTTTAAAGCCAGTTATTTAACTTGTGTGTCATTTGCATTTTAGCTCTCTTTTTTTCTTCTTTTTTTTTTTAGATGTATTGACTATTGTGCAATGCAATAGTGTCAGTTTTAGAGATTATATTTGACAGAAGTGTTGATTATTTTAATTTGAAAATGGTGCAGTCCAATCCATGTGACTTAATTGAGTGTCCATTTCTTAATTATTATAAGTGTGACCTGTCCTCTACAAAGTATTTTTTCTTATTAATTTGATGTAGTTGTACATGTAGTTGATATTAAAATATTAACAGTTAAATCCGTTTGTTACTATCACAAAATAAGTTTTATTATGTACACGTAATATACATGTACTGTAAGCAGCACGCCTCCAGATTCATGCTAATTTTCATGAAAATTTGAAAATTCATTTGAATGTGTAATATTGTGAAGTAACCAAAACGAGGCAATTTACACATTATCAATTGCACTTACAAAACGCGTAAAATACCAAAAAGTGGTCAAAATATGCATAAATAGCCTTTACTGCATCAGAAACACAGTAGAAATATAGCTGTAGATACTGAAAAATTAGCCATTAATCACACAGAACATGTAAAATATTACTTGAATCTTGAAACTTTTTACTTTTTCTAACATCTTAGTACATTTGTCTCAAGTTTGATTTTATTGAAATATTTTTACTCTTCTGGAGGCATGTAGCTTTAATGGACCTCTCCAACATTGGTACACTTGGTACCAAAATTGTTAAAAAAATTTTTTAGATAAATTGTTAACATTGTGAATAACATGCTTAAATTTGGCAAGGTAAAGATGTGAAATAAAAAGTGAAAAATGGGCATTGTTGAGTCAGAGATTTATACATGTATATTACAGATACTATAACTCTCTGGTTAAATCTAGTCCAAAAACACCAACTCTAGTTACCTCCCCGGAAATTTTGTTTTTGTAATAAAATGGCAGTAATATTATATCAAGTTTTAGTTGGTTCTGTCCTATTTACCAAGAAATTATATGTATCAAAAATTTGAGCCATGATACGATTTTAAAAGCTGTTCACACTATTCATGCTATAAATCACGTGACTTTATGGTAGTGTGCATTAAAATTACTTTTACTGTTGTAACACACAATTAAAGGTAAAGTTTCAATAGGAGTTGATTCAGTAATAATATATCAACTTCCGGACAGTTTTCTCTTAATCTATTAGCTGCCATGATGACGTCAACTCGCGTAACTACAAATGACACGTGATTCATAGCCGGGAATTTAATTTGGCGCTCAAATATTGTTTCAAGTGTTTCATTTCAAGGTGCCATTTAACTGTTTGTGATGATATTTTGGTTGTAAGCTATATATATCGTAATAGAAATAAAATGTACACTATATGAACATTAATTATGTATTTATTTTATATTTCTGATTCACATGCCGGTACAGAAAATGTCGTCTGCTTCTCAACACGTGTTTTAGGTTTAATTTCTATCAAACTTGAACATGATCCATTTTACATCATAAGTAAAGTAGGTAATGGCATCACTTGTAAACTGCAATTTTCCCAGCGGTAATTTTCAACATAATTTCACTTTTCCGAGTAATAACACATATTTTTCAAAGAAAGCAGTACTCTGCAACCACGAGCTGCCCCCCCCCCCATGATGTTGGCTATTTTGCCTGCGACAATCTGTTTTATGTATACATCTACAGGTGGTATACCGTGAAGAGTAACTAATACCCAAAAATATATTTGTCACTTCCGTTCTGTAAGTTCTGGGTATTTTAGTAAAATATTGAAAGAACCTTCATATTACAGGAATAGAAGATACGGTAAACATTGTAATTGTAACTTCTTCACGTGTTATAGAGGATGTTAATAGTGCCACTCATATTCCCATTATTTACAGTATATACATGTTGTATGTATATTATGTCATAAATAAATATTTATCTAGATATAGAAGCTCACTTGTACTGGCGGGTACGTATTGCACCCACAAAAACTTCTAAAATGGCAGAGACACGGTGGCATAGAGGGGACATTAGAAATAGTTTGTCTATCACGTGCCCACGTGATAGCTACTACGTGCGCACGCAATAGTTGCTATGTGGGCATGTGATAGCTACTACATGCGCACAAGATAGCTCCTACGTGCGCGCGCGATAGCCCCTACGTTGGTCAATCATTACGTGCGCACGTAATAGCTATCAAGTGCGCACGTAATAGCTCCTATATGCGCACTTAGTAGCTATCGCGTGTGCACGTGGTAGATAAAATATTTCTGATGGCCCCTTTATGCCACCATACAGAGACTTATAATTTCAATATACGGTGTAGGGGCGTCCGTGGCCGAGTGGTTAAGGTCGTTGACTTCAAACCACTTGCCCGTCACCTCTGTGGGTTCGAATCCCGACAGGGACTTTGGATTCTTTCATGTGAGGAAGCTATCCAGCTAGCTTACGGAACGTCGGTGGTTCTACTCAGGTACCCGTTCGTGCCTGAAATAATGCACGGAAGGGCACCTGAGGTCTTCCTCCACCAGTAAAGCTGGAACGTCGCGATATGACCTATACTGTGTCGATGTGACGTAAAACCCAAAAACAAACAAACAAACAATATACGGTGTATAAACGCCGACAAAGCGGGAAAAGAAGAATCAAACATTTGAAAATAAATACAGTAACATTTGTAAGCACAGCACACAGCATTTTAGGGTTGGAATATTATTTCGATTCTAGAACAGTCGATACGTTATTGTCCGTAGAACGGTTACGTTACCGATACTAGTATGTGGTAAGATAAAAATAAAGGTCAACACAGGATAAATGGAAATCAATTTATTAGCACTAAACCTATCAAAACAGACTACATATACATGTATTTCTGTATGGTGTGTTAATTGGAAGAATTAGCCCTCAGACATAAAAATTATCCCTCGGACGCTCCTGAGGAAATGAAAATGATCTCCTCAATGTCGAGCTTTGGAATTGACGAATAAATTGACTGGGAGCGAGTGGGGCGGGGGTCTTACTTATATTTTATGTTCAGGCAGTTACCATAAAGGACGCATGGTCTAGCAGAAATTAGGTCGATGGGGCAATCAACAACTGTCAAAAACTTGCTATCTCAGTATTGCAATACTAAACATAGTTTACAGTTGGTTTTAAGGGGCTATATATTGCCAAGATGCAGGTTACCGCTGTAAATAAAAATATGCATGCAATTACTTTTTGCCGTTGAAACAAAATAGAAACAGCAAAAAACAATGAAGTTTCTATAGTAAATGCTATTAAGATGACACAACATATACACGTGTGCGTGCGAGGGTGGGTTGGTGTGTTGTTGTTTCTTTTTAATGTTTTAAATTGTTTCTTGGCATTTTTTTAAATAACTCTTTTTTTTTCTTCTTCTTCTTTTTTCCCCGTTTAATGACTAAGTACCCAGGAACGAGATGGCAAAATAAATCCATGTACACTAGCCTACTATTTGTTTTGCCCAGATCGATATGTCACTTATGCCTGTTCAAATTAATTAATTATATTATGTTCAATAAATTGAATTCAACATCTTCAAAAAGACAATCGCTAATAATAACCGTCATTTTATAACTTTAAAATGCCTGCGGGTGCGAGATGTGTGATGGATAATTCATTATGTTTTCCTTCATCAACTTCCGGGAAGACCTGAGAATGCATAGAATAGCCACGGTGTTAGTTTAGAGTCAGATACTGCAAGAAGTGGATTAGAAAAGAGGTTAAAGATGAAAAAGACTGGGAAAAAGAATCAACGGGAAGATGCTATTAATGGGTAAATACATAAATAATTATTTTTTGCAGTTGGTATATTTAATAAGTGTAATTAATGATAAGTTTGAGTAAATTTATCTTGTATTATTACCACACAGGCAGTGTTGTTGTTTTTTTTTACTATCTATTGCTACGTGCATAACGTGCATGATTTTGATAAAATTCTGTATAGAATTACATGAAACCCCGCTTTAAAAAGTATGTTGTTAATTCGAGGTTTTCAGTAAGAAAGATAATTCTTATATATAGGCTTAAGGATCAGAAATGCGTTTAAAATTGCGTCTTACACGTCGGTATATATTAAAGTACACATACAGTGGCATGTAGTAACTATCTGATTAATCTTATCTGACCCTGGTGATAATGATTTTTTTTCGCACATATTTGTAATTTCATAATTATATGTATAGTACGCAAATGTAAAAATTAATGCAAATGGGATATGGGGAGGAGTAGGGGGTGGGTAGTGGGATAGGGGGCTTAATTTTTCTTAAGTTGCACGAAACCGTTTATATGTCAATATTTCAAAGAAAAAAACATTGATATGACAAGGAATGTTTATTTTACACTTTATTTGAATAATTATATGATCTTGTTTTAATTAATTAGAGCGGTCTTCAAAAATTAAACTTTTAATTTAAGTCCCAGAGACAACTCTGGCATAACAAACACGAGATCAAAAAGTCCTACAAGAGAGTAATAACTGATTAAAAGTTATATATTTGATTTTTCAGAAAAGATGAAAAAGCGGGTGAAACTGTTCAAAGAGTTCCAGTAAATTTCGGTCTCCAATTTTCCGACTTGTGGGAAAATCCGGAACTTGTATTAACCAATATGGCGACCTCCATATCGAAAGCCGGTAGAGCAATTCCAGAGTTCCTTTTAGCAAAGTTCCCGTATGTTCAGGCAATATCATTAATCATGTTGTTAGCAGAAAGAGCGCTTAAAATGGAGAAGTAAGTAGTAACAGTATTTTACTTCTTTGTGGACATTTCCCCTGTATACAATAAATGACAGCTCTTTGTTTACATTACCCCACCCATTTTTTCCAAAGCAACATTTGCAGGTCAGGTGAAATTCGTCTTGCATTTTTGTTTTATTCAGATTTTTTTTTTCAAGGTTGCACAAAATATTAAAAATCAATATCTTATGTGACAACACTTCTTGTTAAAACATGGTTGAATATAATTTGGTAAAATGAAGGTCTTTAAGATATTGGAGCAATTTAAACAAAGTGCCCCAATTAGGCCAATATTGATTCTGTCCGCAGCAAAATCCATGTTTTAAAATTCCTAACCCATTGCCCTCTAGCAGTCTAACCCAAAAGCCCAACCTAACCCTAGAAGTAATCCGAGTGATTTCGTAGAGAAACATAAATATTGATTAAATAATAGATGAATATTATGTAATTTGTAAAATAGATGTGGTCCAGCTCAAAAATTCATGTGTAGGGTGATTGCCTGTACTGACACTACACTAGGGCCTGTAAGTTGTCACAAAATTTCGACAAGTTGTAAACCATATTCCATATAGGGTTTGCATTTTACTAGTTTTCTGAATTCCAGACAGGCCATAAAGTTGTAATTGTAATAAGAGTTAAGATATTTTGCTATGTTAAAATATCTCATGTTTGGGCAATATCTATCCTCTAGAAGTGAGATTCTGACTGAGTGACACAGAACAAAATATATCGGAATTTATCTTAGGCATGGCAAAATTTTTTGACTGGAAATAAATTTTTTGCTGATTTTCATATAAAAAAAAAAGAAATTTAATATCCTCTGAGGGTTTTTATGTACTAGCCAAAAATCTGTGGAGCAGGACCTTCTCCCCAACCCCAGTCTGTGGGCATGAAAGCAATAGGACTGTAGTTAGCTTCACTCTCTAGTCATCCTGTATTAACAATTTTCCTCACTTTAAAGACTATATATTCAACCCACAATTTAAGTACATAGAACAATAATAATAGCTGTTGTTATATAATAATCACTTAAACATATTGTTTATGTAGATGGTTAAAGTTTGGGGGACGGAATTAAGCGTTTTTTGAAATTTTATCGATGTCTAGCTATAATTAACAGTTCAATGTGTTTATAATTTTCAGGTATCCCCCAATGCATCCCCACCTTATTTATGGGATAGCCGTGGTTTGTTTCATCACCGGGTGCATGATGACAGCTAAAATTAAACTGAGATTTGCTACACTTGTATACTCCGCAGTACTTGTATACCTCACCATTAATGCATACACTAACAGGCAGTTCAACTACTCAAGACATGTTAGGGTAAGTATAATGACTACAGATTAATTATCAATATAATTGAGCGGCGTCATGACAAAACCAACATAATGGGTTTGCGAACAGCATAGATCCAGACCAGCCTGCACATCCACACAGTCTCATCAGGATCCATGCTGTCCGCTATCAGTTTCTCTACTTGTAATAGAGTTGGTAAGCAAACAGCATGGATCCTGATCAGACTGCGCGGATGCGCAGGCTGGTCTGGATCCATGCTGGTCGCAAACCCACTATGTTGGTTTTGTCGTGACGCGGCTCATATATATGTATGATATATATGAGCCGTCATCAATAGAAATGATATCATTGTATTGTTGATATTTTCCTGTCAATCAGTAATCGATACACTTTTAAGAAAATTGATAACATTGACTTAATAATTGAATTCAACCAAAACATAATTCAGAAGCATATTGAAAGCGGTGATAATAAAAATGGTCAGCAAATAGCATGCAATGGGCATTTATAAACAAGACACATGTGTGAAACATTCTGCTCATTTGTAGAATATTATAGATTTGAAATAGTAACAAGAGAAAAAAATGCGTTATTGAACAGGCTTCATAAAAAGAACACTCTTTATAATATTATATTAGTATTGAACTATTGTATATTAATGGGTTATTTAATCCTTAAGTTAATACAAAACTGATAAATATATATATTGGAGTTTGGACAACTACATTTAAATAATAATCAATAAGACAGAATAAATGAAGAAATAATTAAACCCAAGTAAAATAAGTATTGTTGTTATATAACAGAATATATAGAATATTATTTTCTTTTAGAATCGTATAGCAAGCAGACATGCAGGATGTTTAGGTGTATACTTGATTTATTCATTCATCAAAAGCAACCGACAGTCTAACTTAATACACAGGATTGGAGAACTGTGTATATCAGCGTACCTCCTCGGATCAGCGTATCTAATCAACGAAAGCTATGAAGACAAGCGCGCAGTTCTTGAAAATATCCCTGGCGGGAATTACGCGAGATATTTCTTAACCATAATCTTCACATGTGCTGGACTGTGCTTCATTTCTGGTTATTTCCTAAGAGATATTTCCATGTCGATGGCTTTCTTGATCGGTGCGATAACAATTTTAGTGGATATGAAATTCTCGTACTGGTCATATCGTGGAATGGCTTACTGGAACCAGATGAGGATTGTTATAGATAATTTGAACCTGTTGACGGGATTTTTTGTGTTCATGATTCATTATGAAAACATCGCTAGAGCGGAGGCGGAAGCAATACAGAGAGCAAAGGAGCAGGAAGAGCAGGAATCTGATGAGGAGCATGATAAGCAAGAGTGAAGTTTTATCATCGCTAAAATATCATCTGTTTGAATCTGGTCAGCAATTTGTCATTAACGTAGCAATGCTCAAAGTGGCTGAATTTTTTTTTTATAACCATCTTAAGAGTGAAATCAAAATGATAAGAATTTTACTTTGCACACAAGGCCATGTATAGCATAAGTTCAAAAATCTTGTGCCACCTTCTTGAAGTTGTATAAAGAAGTGGCAGAGGTATACCTACATTAAATTTTATAAGCTTAATTATGTTAAATTATGTTAACAGGCTTTTTTTAATTGAAAATGATACAAGAAATTAGCCAGTATTAAGTTAATTAATGCAAAAAAAAATTTTTTTTACTCAGAAATCCATTTTTGTGTCGCCTCTACGGAGTAGTGGCGACATATAGGGATTGTGTCGCCTCTACGGAGTAGTGGCGACATATAGGGATCACTTCTCCGTCGTCTGTCTGTCCGTCTGTCTGTCCGTCCGTCTGTCACAAAACTTGTCCGGACTACTCCTCATAAACTACTGGTGCAATTTCATCCAAACTTTACAGGAATGATCAGTACCAAGTCTAGTTGTGCATATTGTCAGCATTTTCTGGTTCAATGATTTTTGTCAGAGTTATGGCCCTTTAATAATTTTTAATTTTAAAGTTTGTCCGGACTACTTCTCTTATACCACTAACGCAATTTCAATGAAACTTTACAGGATTGATCTGTAGCTCAAGTCCTTGCGCATATTGCAAGGGTTTTCCGGTTGAAGGATTTTTGGCCGAGTTATGGCCCTTTGATAAAAAGGTTTCTTTTTCTGTGTGTTGCCAGATACACAAAAGCTTGTCCGGACTACTCCTCATAAACTACAGGTGCAATTTCATCCAAACTTTACAGGAATGATCAGTACAAAGTCTAGTTGTGCATTTTCCGGTTCAATGATTTTTAGCTCGACTTTTCTATGAAAAGGGGAGCTATCCTACTCGCCCCGGCGTCGGCATCGGCGTTAGCGTCGGCGTTGGCGTCACACCTTGGTTAAGTTTTTCGTACCACCCCACTTTATTTCAGAAGTATTACAAGTATGGCTTTGAAACTTACCATACTTGTTCACCATCATAACCTCCATCTACAGACAGGAGTACATAACTCTGTCAAGGTTTTTGACAGAATTATGGCCCTTTTTTGACTTAGAAAGTGTATTGAGCTTGGTTAAGTTTTTTGTACCACCTCACTTTATTTCAAAACCATTGGAGGTATTGCTTTGAAACTGACCATACTTGTTTACCATCACGACCTTCATCAACAGACAAGAGGAAATAACTCTGTCAAGGTTTTTGACAGAATTATGCCCCTTTTTGACTTAGAAAATACATTGAATATGGGTAAAATCCACTTATTGCCTTAACCCTTTGAGATATTGCTTTGAAACTTTTAATGCTATTTCACATCATTACCCCCATCTGTACGCAAGAGAAGGTAACTCTGTCAGGGATTTGTTTTAAAAATTAAGGCCTTTTATCGACTTAGAATCTTGGTTAACTTTTTTTGTACCAGTCAACTTTTTGACTGAACTGGTTGAGATATTAAATTGAAAGTTGGAATACTTGTTTACCATCATGGTCCCAAAACATGGGCAGGAGAAGGTAATTCTGTTAAGGATTTTATTTGAATTATGGCCCTTTTTGACTTAGAAACTCAGTTAAAATTTTCATTCTTGTCCACTTGTTGACTTAACCATTTGAGATATTACTTTGGAAGTTGGAGTTCTTATGTGCCATCATGAGACCTATCTGTAAGCAAGAGAAGATAACTCTGTGAAAATGTTTCTTGATTTGTACTTAGAAATTCCTAGTTAAAGTCTTGTGTGCCCTTAACTGTCAAAGTTTTGTTTTATAGGCAAGCACTAAAAAAGTCGAGCGCGCTGTCCTTCTGACAGCTCTTGTTGTTTGAGTTATGGCCCTTTAATAATTTTTATTTTTAAAGTTTGTCCGGACTACTTCTCTTATACCACTAATGCAATTTCAATGAAACTTTACAGGATTGATCTGTAGCTCAAGTCCTTGCACATATTGCACGGGTTTTCCAGTTGAATGATTTTTGGCTGAGTTATGGCCCTTTGATAAAAGGTGGTTTTTTTCTGTGTGTTGCCAGATACGCAAAAGCTTGTCCGGACTACTCCTCATAAACTACTGGTGCAATTTTATCCAAACTTTACAGGAATGATCAGTACCAAGTCTAGTTGTGCACTGTCTGTCTGTCTGTCTGTCCGACTGTCACAAAATTTGTCCCAACATGAAATTGGCCATAATGAGGCGACACATGTGATTACTGATCGCTCTTGTTTTCCAAATATCTTCAAATGTCAAACATGTCTTTGTGTTTTATTAACTGAAAAAACTAGGACTGAACTTTCTGTAATGTGTTGTAAAGTAAGCAAAATGTAAACAAAATAGTATTTTTGACTTCCATACAAAATATTAATTCACTATAATTAAACCAACTGCCATCAGAGCAAAAGAAGCAACAAATAGTTTAACTTTGTGGCAAATGAGTAAATTTTTGGAAACTGTAACAAGACACCAAAAATAAAAAAGTTTCTGAGCAATAAAAATGATTGCCTGTCTAAGGGATAATGGGCCTTTAAGAATATGAAACAAATTTTTTATCATAATTTATCCTGAACAACCCCCAATGTTATTTGTATTTTTTACTTGAGAAGTATTAAGATTTTCACACATTTGTTACTGAATTTATATTATTTTTTAACTTTTTCATAGCTCAAATGTTTACCGTTTTCATATTTATAACTGTACTGGTATGTGTATTTATCAACTTTGTTATTTATTTTTGCATAGAACTTTAGTGAACTGTTTGTTATATCTGTTTTACTATCTCTTATACAGGAGGTATCATGTTAACATTTTGTTCAGTAAATGACATCATAGACTTGTGACATCGAAAAAAAAGATAAATTCACCTTTACCCTGTTGAAGGCAAAAGTGATTAGTGTTTGCCACCAGTATAGAGCCAGGCCAGCCTGTACATCTGTGCAGTCTGACCAGGCTTTATACTGTTGGCTGGCCAACTTCAAATTCTCACCTTGATATTACCTAAAAATGATAATGAACTGTTCCAAAATGGAAATTGGAAAAGTCCATTTTAAGAAATTCAGTAGGTTAAGGGTTAAAATTTTGAGGACTCCAGTAAAAGTGCTTCCATTTGTACAAAAACCAAGTAAATATTCACAGATACCTGTATTTTGTTATATTTGGATAATTTAGTCTTCCCTCACATACACATGTTTTGTATAAAATAAAATCTTCAATATAACTTTAACATATTTGTGTCTAACAATGTAATAGTGTGTTTTTTAATCTTAGCATGTTTATTAAGTATCAATTCTCTTTATCTAATGAAAGATATTTGAAACTCACTATTTATACTAATTTGTAAATGTATATTCCTATTTATGATAATTTATATGTAATTACTTTAGTTTACAATTCCCCCAGTGTAAAGTGCCTATATTATAGAAATGTTAAACATATACTATGCTCATCTTTATGTAAAATATTTTTATTGCAGAAATTTATAAAAATCTAAAGATTCTTAATCAAAATGTCTATTTGAAAAAAAAGAATTTACAAACCATGTTTGGAAAGTTGCATTTCCTATAATTGCTCAATTTAAATGCCAGTTTTTTAATGACACTATGTATTCATACTGTGTTTACATATAGTGTGTAGTGTTCAAAACTTAATATATCTTTTGTGTGTATGCTAAAAAGATATTTATTTTACATTTAAAAAAAACTGTATAGAAATTATCAGTATTTTCAAATATCAAATTTGAGCGTAATATATCTTTAAATCTAAATTTTACAAATTTACCTAGTATGTTTTCTCACAAAGCCGCAAGTTCCTCGGTGGAAAACATTAATTTGGGGTATTACCATTAGTCTCAATAAAATCCTGAGGGGAGGGGGTATTTATCACAGGTTTATAGGTCATTGCCAGGTCAAAATATGGAATTCCTTTACCATTTAGGTATTCAAATATAGATAGATTTGCTAAACAAAGACATCTTCTTATAGTCTTTGAAATCATGTAACTGGTCAAAAAAAAAGTTTTTTTAATATAAATATTTTTATCTTGTTTCCTGCAATTCTGACATAGAGGCTTTGACCAAAGCACACAGTTTATTGGTATTCACTGGAATAAGAATCATTACAATGACCATGTTTAATATACATTATAAATAAAATCGTCCTTGCACCAATGATTTTTTACATTCCTTGATTTCAGACAGATTTATTACCTTTTGATAGAAAATTATTCTTGCCTTTCTATTTTTCATCTTGGTAAAATCATGTGTATTTTTTATCAATTATGGAAGAAATGTGTTCATGTAATATCTTTGCAATGTATTTATTCTGTATAAAATGAATAAAAATAAAATATTATTTGTACATGTTGTAATGTGCTTCTTGTTAATAAGTATGTTATGGTGAAATGCTAATTGTACTGCACACAGGTAAGTCTCATATCTGTCCATTCGAGCCCCACTCGGGTCACGACCATGTTTCTTCATACGACACCAGTACTGGCTGGTTCCAGGAAGCGGACTCGAAAGTGATTAATATAAGTTGCAAGAACTTGCTTCGCAATCGAGCTTAAATAAATATGTTTAAACTAAACCAAGGATGTGTTGGGTTAAGATTTTAAAGAGACAGCCCTTTCAAGGAAAAAAATTTTAAAAAACAAAATCAGACAGAAACAATATGAAAGTAATAACAAGACATTTTATACTGTTGTTTTTTTGTTTATTTATTTAATGATTTTATAATAAAAACTTTGATTAAAGATGAAAAAAATGCATGCATAATAATAGTGATATCACATAGTTTACAAACTGGACAAAGTTAACAAAAAGGAATGTCACCAAAAGGAAAACACATTAATTTGTTACTGAAAGAATGAAAAATCAACTTACTGATTTTGTGCAAGAATCAAACAATCTGTTTTAAAGTATATATCTAGAGTCTTTGGCCAGAAATGGTTGTAATTACTTTTTTATATTATATAGCTATAACTGCTTCCCATAATGCCCTTGTAACGTGAGGAAACACAAAAAAGAACCCCGCCATGAAAAAATGACCCTTAACGTTACTCATTTTAACAGACATATTCAATTCTTAAAGAAATTCAATTCAATAGCTTTTAAATTAATTAAAATAAAAACTTGAAATTTGCTTGTTAGCTATATATATACATGTATATATAATCAACATTTCAAGTATAATTCACTTTTTTATTTTTTAACGTCAATGAAAATGTCCACGTCTTTAAACCTCATTTGTAAAATGACATTACGGGTTGTGTTCTTACGGTGGCGTTCAAATATTATTATGCTCGTAATTAAGCTGCTATGACACAATGTCACATTTTGAAATGAAGTCAGAGTTGTCATAAAGACAACATTGCTACCCTATTTTCAGTGCATGAAAGTTATAGCGACTGAACTTGCATTGAAAACCTTGACCTTGATATTTATTAAGTTCACAAACAGATTTAAAGCACAGGCGTTCAGCACAATTGCTATGCCTATAATAGTCACATTATCATAAAATAATCACCCTTGATCATCAAGAACAAAATTTCTATCTAGCACCTGTAAACTATATAAAATATATACAAGGTATACAACTTGCCTTAGCATATTCACCTGACACGGTCAACATTTTACTCTCGTATGTTTTTAAAATAAGACATATGAGCCGTGTCACGACCAAACCAACATAGTGTGTTTGCGACCAGCATGGATCCATGCTGTTCGCTATCAGTTTCTCTACTTGTAATAGGGCTGGTAAACGAACAGCATGGATCCTGATCAGACTGCGCGGATGCGCAGGCTGGTCTGGATCCATGCTGGTCGCAAAACCATTATGTTGGTTTTGTCGTGACACGGCTCATATTTTCATAACATAGCACAATAGATATTTATTTCAGTTTTATACAGTAAATGGGTGCTGGATAGTAATTTTGTCCTTCATGATGAAGGGGATTGATATTTTATGATAATTTGACCATTATTGGCATGGCAAATGTGCGGAACGCCTGTGATTTAACTCTGTAAAAATATTCAAGCCAGATTTATGCAGTCTTACTAACTACCCTGAAGACATGAGAGAAGTTCCGTGTGAATGAATAGTCCTCAGTGGTTAAAATGAATATACAAAGTTGCACACAAAACTTTTACAAAGTGATACCTCAACCCTGATGCCAAGGTGAGTAGGACAATTCCTTCCCTCATTTTCTTGAAAAGTAAAAAAAAAAAAATCTGTTTAAAATTAAGATACTGATCAAACCTTTATTGTGTTTTTCTGATCACATCTTATATTATTTACATATAAGGCATACAGGAATATGAACAAAGCAGGATTAAATGAGCTACATTCACCCGAGTCTCCACTATTAAAATTGAATACTTAACCATGTCACCAATAATGATTTCAGCAAACTAAAATTTTGACTGACAGATGGTCCCTAAAGCCGCCTAACCCTTAACTTTCGGAATTTCTTCATGAACTTTTCTAATTTTTTTGTTTCGGAAAAACAAAATTATCTTTTCTGTTTTGGAACTGTTTATAATCAACTTGGGGTGATATAAGATAAGAATTTTAAGCTATACAGCAGAATCTGACTAAAGTTCAGATCTACTTGTATCTTCCATGTAGATCTGATGATGACTGTGTATGTTTTGCCTTCTTTATAATTCTGATTTCCCCGAGAAAGCTATTTTTAGCCATGCAATCAAACCACTTTTTACATAGGCATTAGAAGAAGTATCAAAATACTGTTATCAGTGAAAGTTAAACAAATTGTTGATTTTTGTTAGAAAAAAATTGTTTGAAGTTTACTTAATAATAGAGTCAATTTTTGAATGGCAAGATTGTTTTACCAGGTTACCTGTCAGCTATAAGGGTAACGCCATGTTTGGTCTTGAAATCGAAAATTACCTACTCAGTATTGGTTTTCCAAGGGTTAAAATTAGAAACCACATCGCTTTCAAAATTATGAAAGCTTGCCAATGATTGTCTGTGTTGAAAGGTCACCAGAAATGACTATGTATTTGGTCACGGTCAGATCTAAAATCAGATATTTATTCATAGCTGATTTTAATCAGATTGCACAACAGCATAGACTGCATTGTTGTACCTGTACATGTTTAAAAAACTGGAAAGACAAAAGTCCTCTTCACATCTTTATGTTGCACTTCCTAATATAAATTTATCCATTTAATATAAGACACTTATTAAAACAAAGACTCTAAATCCAGTCTTCACAAATTGTGTTGAAACATATGGTAACATTTTCTCAAGACATTGCCACACAAAAAAAACTTTAAAAAATTCGAAACATCAACAAACAATAATCTTTAACAAACATTTAAAGACCCATTACAACCTAGGGTTTACCCAGTAAAATCTGATTAATAGCGTCATTATTAGTTATAAACAGTTTTTGACGGGTTATATGGCCTAATATAAATGTATGTATGGTTATATTACCAAAAAAAACAACTGAAACATGTGGGTTATAAATTTAGTTTTAAAGATTTTTGACAGGTTATATGGCCCTATATATATTTATATATATTTTTTTTTAAAAACCAACATTTCTTCTATATATGACCATATAAGCAATCAAGAATCTTTATAAGAAATTTATATTACAGCAAACTTCCTTTATTAGAGAAAAATGTATACTAATATAATATAAACTTCACAACTGTTGAATAAACATCAAGATTACAAACATGAAAAATTCTGTAAAAAAAGAGAAAAAACAAAGAACATACCAAACATTGACAGATTAAATTCCATTTTTATATATGGGCTTCATCTATAAACAGTTGTTTCTCTTTTTGTTTTTTGGATCAAAGTTCATTTTAAATTTGTAAAAAAAAACCAACAACAAATGTCCATACTAATTGATGTGCTTTATAATTTATAAAGAGTTGTTCTAACTCTCAAAATATTTTGTTCAAAACAAATTATTATACATTTACATCTTATTATTTTAATTATCAATAAGAAGTTTTTACATCTAATTACCCCTAAAATAAATATAAAATCATCAATATACATGTTTATTATAAATAAAATACAAATCCAACATTTTCATGCACAAATCTGTTAAATTGACTCGATTAATAAAAACCCAAAACAATGGCGTTAAGTTATATATACATGTACATTAGTTATGTTATCAAAATATGTATACACTATGTACATTAATATTTTTAACCTGCTTGAACTTAGAGTGATTTAGTCTGTGCCACCAGGATAGAACCAGCTCTGACAGCCTGCACATGGTCTGTATAGTCTGACCAGGTTCGATCCTGCTGGTAGCTCAATTTTTGTATTCTGATGCCCAAACCCTTGAAACTTTTAATGGACTGTTCCAAATTTAAAAGGACAGTTTCATTTCATAAATTCCCCAGATTAAGGGTTAACCTCTGAATTCTAGACCCCAAGCTTAAGTTGCTTCAGAGAAAAGGTACAACTCAGTAAGATACCCGATCTGAAAGTCACATGATCAAGCATGTCAAAATTGAGCTCCTCCTTATGAATATTCATGTTACTAATTTTAATTGACATGAATAATCAATTATGGGCAAGCCAATGAATATTAATTTATTTGATCATGTCAACACACTTTTAATCACAGGAAAGGGAGGGGCACTAGACAATCATTTATATAAATGCCCCTTTTCTGGGCCTCTTTATAAGTAAGGTCCTAACAAACACTTTTATACACATGTTTTAATGTATACAGATTTTAGATTTTAGACTTATCAAGACACATTTTCTATGAATACTGTTATCAGATGATAGCTTTTATAGGAACATAAACACACAAAATATTTTTTAAAAAATCTTAAATTTTGAATTTCTTTTCAAAATGAAATTAATAGGTTTATAGATAACAAAAAGTAACATGATTAAAACTGAGCATTTGATTGGATGAGACAACAAAAGCAATCAATCAGACTGTACATTCAACTATTTCCCTGTGCTTGGACAGTGGCCTACAATTGATGATACGAAAGTGTGAACTTTCAAATGAACTCATTCTGTGGGTAATAAATAAATATTACAGAACCTTCAACAGGTGTTACACTGATTCAGTTACTATGGTGAGCAGGTTAATTCCACTAATCTTGAATTTGTTGAGCTTAAAACTGTGAGGATGAAATTAGACCAATACTTATTATTCTTGAACACACAATTCAAGACTTCAAAATACAACACTTTGAATATTCAACATAATTTCTTCTTATAAATTCACAAAGCCACAACAGTACTGTACAAGACTGTTGGAAAATATAAATACATTAAATTTTGTACACTTTATATAAATAACAACAACTTTCTTATATCACATGGCAGGCAACTTGCTTAAAAGGCTTTCCTTTACAATATGAGCCGCGTCACGACAAAACCAACATAATGGGTTTGCGACCAGCATGGATCCAGACCAGCCTGCGCATCCGCGCAGTCTGATCAGGATCCATGCTGTTCGCTTACCAACTCTATTTCAAGTAGAGAAACTGATAGCGGATGCGCAGGCTGGTCTGGATCCATGCTGATCGCAAACCCACTATGTTGATTTTATCATGACGCGGCTCATATTAATTATCAACACATGATGTACTGAACTGAAGTAAGTCTTATATTTATAGACCTCTTGTCTGGAAGAATGAGGTAAAATTCTCGCGGTTGAGAGACTTGCACATCCAGGTTTTATATGATCACCTCTGTATAATCGTCAGCAAGGGCTGTCACAAAATACAACACTGAAATACATACATAAAATATATTTTACTAATAGTCTAGTTTCATATAACATATGATAATTCATGAAATTGTTCGTAATGTGAAATAAGCAGTAAGATTTAAACCAATAATTTTCCTGTCAGCTTCGGCCTGCCTGGACTAAATAAGTGCTAACTGTAATATTGGCAGAGCCCTAGTGGGACTCAAACCCACAATCATTTGTATATGCAGTAGTTACCTTATCCACTGAGCTGACACTCCCTTCTTCCTCAAGCAATCAACAAATTGAAACAGATTAATCCTGTTATGATTTTTCTTCTTATTTTGTTTGTGTTTTAGGCCACACCAACACTGTCCAGGTCATATGGCAACTTTCAAGCTGGTGGAGGAATACCTCAGATGCCCCTCTCAGTATTATTTCAGACCTGAGTGGGCAGCTGAGTAGAACTACAGACGTTCTGTAAGCTAGCTGGATAGCTTCATAACAAAATAGAATCCAAAGTCACTGGCTGGATTCAGAACCACAGCAGCTAGTGGCAAGTGGTTTGAAGTCATTAACCTTAACCAATAGGCCAGAGACACTGTTTCTTATGATTCAAGGGTTACATCATATTCCAGGAAAATTAATAATTTAAAGTAAAATCCTTTATACATGTACAAAGATATTTTTTTTCTTAAAATAAAGATTATAGGTAAAATGGCTGCCAAAAAATTGCCAGCCAATATGAGTAAAGCAGTGTCTATTCTGCTAGGAGGGGCGATGGGGGGATTCACCCACTTTTTTTGAGAATTCACCCCTATTTTTTGAGAGGAAAGGGGAAAATTATACATAGACAAAGAAGGAAAAAGATCAACAAATGTAATAAATTCACACTTTTCCATAAAAATCCCCCCTGTTTTTTGAAATCCTAGAATAAACACTGGTAGACAAGTGTACACAGTATATAACCGTGTATAACCCAGGACCCTAGGAATAGTGTTCTGCAGTCTTGTGACTGACCTACCCAGCCACTTTCATGTCAGTTTTTTCCTAATTAGTCCTATATGGTGACACAAATTTGAGAGAAATTAACTTACACATCTGATGAGAGAAAAATCAAAACTTACATCTGATTTTTTATCTTCTCTAGGATGGCCAGGCATTCTTGTTGGTCTCTGTTGACTAGATACTTGCTGACCTTGTGGTCTTGGAGGTCGTTGCCCTTGGCGATGCTGCGGATCATTCGCTTCCGCCATGGCAGCTTGCCTTTCTTCTTCCTGTAATTGTTTGGCTAACTCTTCACTGTAAAATAATTGTTTTTTGTTTTGTTTTTCCTTCCATTTCTTAAACCATTTCTAGGATTACATGCCTCATAAATAATTTCACTTGTTGGTTTTCATGATAGTATTTTTTTAACAGACTTTAGTAATGCATAATTCTTTTATCACTTTTTTTAAATAATTGTTTTCTAAATGTTATGGCTGGCCTTTTTACTAAATTCTGTTTGAAATAGTAATCTAAGGATAAATGACAACAGTATATTCTTTGATAATATAATTATTAAAAAATACAAAAGACAACAACAACAAAACATTACAAAAACTCAAACTTGGTAAATTGATTTAGTACTTAAATAAGAGAACTAATTTGAATGGGAGATTTAAACAAGGGAAGTTACTCTGTATGGTAGAAATGATTTCTGTGTGGTAGTTTTGATAAAGGGAAATTACTGCATGGTAGTTTAAAGAAATAAGGGAACTTTCTATATAGTTACTATGTAGAGTTTAAAGTAAGGGAACATACTCTTTATGAAACTTTTATGTAAGGGATGTTACTCTGTGTAGAAATATTTACCACTGGAACTAACTTTGTCGGGAATTTTTATTTTCATGGATTAAATGTGGAAGTTACAAGTTTTATGTATGGTAGTATATTGTATGGTTAACTTACTCTGTGAGCTGTGTGTTTGGCGGAGTCCAGTCCACTTGTTCCGGGGGTTGTTGTTCTTGCTGCAGGGACAATGCTACCAGGTAACTACAACAACAACTTGGAATTTTGTTTGTTTGTTTAATTGGGGTTTACATCATACCGACACATTATAGGTCATATGGCTATGTTCCAGCTTTACAGGTGGAGGAAGCCCTCAGGTGCCTTTCCATGCATTATTTCAGGCACGAACATGAACCTGAGTAGAATCATCGACGTTCTATAAGCTAGCTGGATATCTTTCTCACATGAAAGAATCCAAAGTCGCTGTCAAGATTCATACCCACAGCGGTAAAAGGCAAGTGGTTTGAAATAAATGACCTTAACCACTCGGCCACATACAACATGGAATTATATACATGTACAAGAAGAATATTCACAAGCAATTTAAAGTATCTTTCCATATAAATTTCTTGCCTTGCAAAGACCTCTCACTGGAATGTGCTCCCTTATGTCTACGCTTTATGAGTTTTATTATTTGTGTTCATTATGAATATGACATATTTGATCAAATTTTGGTGCCATTATAAATGTAAAAACAAGCTTGCACTGTAACTAGTAACAGCACTTCCCCACATTCTAAATAAATATTAGTCATAGAGATTGACGAAACTGGCTGACTTCTCATTTATCAAAGGATGTAAAACCTTTAAATCATTCAATTATGAAAGTTTTTCTAATTTTCATTTGAGATTTAAATCATAGTGATGTCAGGAGGCAATTTTCCAGATAATGTAACAGAAGTATTGCTGGTCCTTATTTAAGTATTATTCTGGTATCCAGTATGAAATCAAAGGACAACTACTGACTGTACATTCCGACCTGGTATCATTTATTGGTGCTAGCTTACCAAATGGTAAAATATATAGTGGCATTTGGCACTCGCTTACCAAATGGTAAAATATATAGTGGCATTTAAACATCACTACAGTGGGCCTTACCATATCGCAAATTAGAAATTGCCTACCAGCACAAACTGAAAACTACTTACTCATGGTCAATCTGTTCTTCACTATTGATTGGTAAATTTGGAGGTTCCTTTGGTAAAGGAGAGGGTTCAGGTTTGGTGAATGTTCTAAACTCTGAGTCAACAAAATGACAATCACCCTCCACGTTACTTAACGTCTCCCATACCACATTGCTCTCCTGTAGAAAACCTTGGTCAGTGACAAGTTGGAACAGCTCACCCTGAAAATATAGTAAATACCCTAAAAGTTGATATATCTTCATATAATAAAAAGTGCATTGCTAAGTTATGTACTTTACATGATTTAAGTGGCAAAGATCAAATTGACCTTTACCATTGACCTACTGACCTCAAAACTGAAACTGCCACTGCATGACTTGAATACCCCCCCCCCCATTCATGCAGCTTTGCCTGGAGGTGTTTTATGATGAATATGAGAACATAATTATATGCTTCAAAAATCAATACACTGTGGACGGACATTCTTAAGCATTTGAACAGACAAGTTTATTGTAATAAAAGCCCTTGTGACCTTGACCTTTGACATAGTCACCTAAAAATAAATAGGGGTCATCTAATAGTCGTACCTCAATACTAAACATGAAGACTGTTGACTAAAGCATTCTTATGCAATTGAGCGGAAAAGCTTTTTTGAGCTAAAGGCCCTTGTGACCTTTGACCCGTTGACTTCAAAATATATACAGGTCACCAAATGGACATGACCAACCTCTATGCCATATACGAAGACTGTGGGCCAAAGGATTCTTAGGTTATTGGGCGACAAACTTTTTTAAGTTAAGAGCCCTGTAACGTTGACCTTTGACCCAGTGGCCATCTAATAATCAGGACTAACCTCCATGCCAAATATGTAGACTGGCCAAAGGATTCTTAGGTTATTGGTTGACAAGCTTTTTTCAGTCAAGGCCCCTGTGACCTTGACCTTTGACCTGGTAACCTCAAAATATAGAGGTCATTACTAATCATGGCTAACCTCCATGCCAAATATGAAGACTGTGGGTCAAAGGAATCTTAAGTTATTGGGCGGACAAGAAAAAACCTGCTGACGCCAGACGGCCGGACGGACAAGCTGATTCCAGTATACCCCCTTACAACTTTGTTGTGCGGGGGTATAAAAATGCTAACTTGTCTCTATACCAAAATATAGATGCTTAGGAAAATAAAAAAAATATCTACATGCATACGTTTTAGAGTCAAGTTTCATGGAAGTCTAGAGTGACTTCTTCCTGACTTTGACAAGTTAGTAAGATTGAACAATCGTTACACTTCAGAATGTTCACAATCAGTACTTCCTCATCTTAATATATTAGATGAACATACCAAAGTTTACTAAGACACTAGCCCTATCATAACCATAAATAGTCTAGAAAAAAAACCTTCTTCCTAGTCTACTTGAAAATACATTTGTGTTTTTGTTTTGATAAAACATTTCTTACTTCTATAATCAAATTTTAGAAGCTGTTCCTAGTTGTATCAAGTCACCAAGCCTAAGAAGTTCAGTTAAGCATCCTTGACGATGTTCCAGCCTGAATACTACATGAAAATTTTAATCTTAAATTTATCATTTTTCCATTTTTTTGTTAGTTTTGCCAATGTTTTCAACCAATCATGGTATACTTAAAATTCAATAAACACTCAAGTGTTAAGCATTCATTATTTCTATGATCTCGGAAAAATATTTTCAATGTCAAAAAACCTTTAAGTTTAAAAGATCTGCTGTTATCAAAGGACCTCTTTTTTTCTCTTCCAAAGACTGGTCATAATGTACAGGTTTCACTGTAGGTATAATCATGATAAAAGACAACATGCAGTAACAAATATGTATTGCAACTTTTGAAGGAAGGAAATCGTGCACTTGATAATGTTTCCCTTGACAATACTCGAGATATAAATCTGGAGAAAGTTATTAAATTAAACGTACTAATTAGGTAAAAGTTTGTGTCAATCCCCACTGTTCGAATTCTCAATGTTTGATCAACATTGTTAAGTGGCCGGAAAACAATATAACTAACACAACACTTCAGCCGATAACTTATCACAAGGATGTTTATGCTTATTTGTCAATTTCTAGGGTATTATATATTATAATACATGCAACATGTGAAGATGTTATATTTATTTGTGATTTTATTTACAGTCCTAGGTAAGTTGATAATCCTGTATTTTAGGATATTTTCTTAAAATCAATTTATTTTCAGTTTCATCTGAAACTCACATCAACACTATAAAGTTTATATGGCAGCTTTCGGGTTTGATTGATTTAGAAATTTTCAGGTGCCGCACCATGCTTTGTTTAAGGCACAAAATAGAACCAGCCGCCTGCAATAATCTAGCTCAACAAGTCTGAATTGAGACCCACGGAAGAATTCACAGGTTGTGATTGTAAAAGGTGTCAAGATAAATGGTTTCTACTATTATAGAAAGATACTGACATTTTGAACGTTATACAATCTCAATTATAATATTCCTTCTCATGTTTTTCAATTTCCGGATTTTGGAAGTAAATTTGAATTGATATAACCCAAATTTTCCCGGAAAATCGTTCAGAATTCAGAATTTAGAAGTTCCGGAATTCAGAGGTATTTATTATATAGAAAACAGATAGAGAAATTTTGGACTCTGAAAAATGTTCAGATTTCAGAAGTTTCCGGATATTAGAAGTTCCGGATTTCAGAAGTTTTCGGAAATTAGAAGTTCCGGATTTCAGAAGTTTCCGGAAATTAGAAGTTCCGGATTTCAGAAGTTTCCGGATATTAGAAGTTCCGGATTTCAGAAGTTTCCGGATATTAGAAGTTCCGGATTTCAGAAGTTACACTGTATAGATATATATGAAACGCTTAATGATTGTGTAAAGTTGAAAACACACGCAAACACACACACAATATGCCATTTGTGATAATACAACTTCACACAATCAACTTGAGCAAACAAATCATTATAGAGGACTGTCGCGAATTAATTATGTTCATATTATAGCATGTTATATAATGTCATGTTCCGCACTTAATACATTTTAACGTCACTTCCAGCATTAAATTGTGTTTTTTAATGTTTACTCTTATATATGACTGTTAGTTAGTTAAAAGGTCTAATCTAAAAACTACAACGCACTTTGTTAGGACATCCCCTCATTGTTGGTGCCATCACCAGTTATCTAATATGCCCTTATCAAAGAATCTTGTCAGCCAATACAAAATGATATGCGAGCCAGCTTGACTTTAAACTGGTTACTTATTACATAGGGCACATCACTGTGTTCATTAGCTCTGTAAAGGTTAATTAAATTCCCTTTCAAAAAGCCTTATCGTGGGTTTCGTGCAAGACTGTAGTAACTACCATTTTTTCTGAAAATGACTTTTTTCTTCATTGGACACTTAGCACAACCAAACTTAGGTACATGTACTTGCTAAAATCCTTAAGACCTTGTTCCCATGGCAACATAATGTATAAGAAGTAACATTTAATATGGAATAGTTTATAAATTGACAGGTGCGTGTACAGGAGAAGGGGGACCGTGCTACAGTCGTAGTCAGAAAAAATGTCGTATACCCTTTCATAACCTATGGAGCGCCAAAATGGAGGGACGAGATGGTGCAATATGCGGGTAATATTACGACGCAAATAAAATAAATATGATGAAAATGGGATGAGATTGCTCTCATTTTTATTTATTTTCAAAAATAAACTCGGGAGACAAATATTTGTCAGTCTATTTTAAAAGTTAAATTCCAAATTTCAATATGCAGGTAACATGTTTCTACACAAATAAACTCTAAATGGGATTAAATTGATCTTATTTTTATTTATTTTCAAAAATAAACCCAGGAAACCAATATTTTAAAAGATTAAATTCCAAATTTCAAGAGACGTTTTTATAGAGCAAGTTTTTTCCAAGATTTAAGCTGTTATGTCTTTCACATACTGGTACAGCATAGCAAATTATCAATTCTAAAATAAATACAGAAAATTATGTCATTCATTTTAACTTTATTGTTTGAAGTTTTTTAATTGAGCTTAGCCTTAACATTGTTTTTTTACAGATTTTTTTAAACATTTTTGACAGTAATCATTCAGAAAAAATTATTTTAATATCGTACAGTCATACTGTTGTTAGATGTACAATATTTGAAATCTTTATATAATGCAGGTACTTTAAAGATCTTCACAAATGTACCATGGATTTCCAAGCAACGTGTAAATTCAAAGATGACCTGTATGAAACGGATATTGTCAATGTTTACACGCGGAAACCGTACAGCTGTCAGCTAATGGGAGGAAGTAAGTTACCTTTATACCTAAATATCTAAAATGGACTTCTCCATCTTTTTATCTGGACAATACCATTTATCATTTTCAGGAAATTACAAGTAATTACTGCTGAATTTCTAAAATGGACATGTCGATCATTTAAACTGGACAAAACCATTCATCATTTTCAGGAAATTACAAATAATTACTGCTGAATTTCTAAAATGGACATGTCGATCATTTAAACTGGACAAAACCATTCATCATTTTCAGGAAATTACAAATAATTACTGCTAAATTTCTTAAATGGACTTGTCCTCCATTTAAAACGGACTAAACCATGGAAGAAATCAAAATAGAAACTGACACATAAGCGAACTGTGCAGACCAAAATCGGACAGCACAGATGTGCCAGCAGATCTTGGTCTGCACTTGTAAGTTGCCATCATCAAGATAAAGGTTACCAGATTCATGGAAATAATATGGAGATTTCTTTTTCCTATATAAAACATAGTGATCCAGTAAATATTCATTTCCTTCAGTGGATTTTACAGATTGTTGTTTAGCATGGCAAAGATTAGAACAGACTAAAAGCTTTAGTGCCTCATTACACCATATTGTACAGAACAAGGATACAATATCAGAATCTTACACCGTCTGCCGGTACAAACGGTTGACCGGAGTATCTAGCTCTAGGGTAACTGTTTTCGGCGGTAAAGTGACTCTGCTGAATTTCTGCTCAACAGTTACCTGAGAGCTAGATATTCCGGTCTGTTACGAAGCCCGTGTTTTGATTCTTTTTCTTGCATATAACATATTGATCATATTTCGGAAAAAAAATTGGGAAAACTAATATTTCATTTAGCACTTTTTTCTTATGGTAGCGTATGAGTTTACAACTTCATTCACAACAGCACAATCACATCATCTTAAGAACACAATTGATTCATATAAAGGGCGCGAAAATGACGTCATTTAAAACAAGAGACTTGTCTTACATGGTGGGGTGTGTGAGTGTGTGTAAGACTGGTTTTTCGAGCACCGGTGTAAACAGTAGATAATCCTGTCAGATATGCAAGAAATGTTAACTTGCAATATGAACAAACCAAATTACGTCATAAAAATAACTTCTGTGCTCAATGTAGTTCAACATATTTTTATTAATTCTCTATTTATTAGCATGAAAGGACATCCATTTTTTGTGCACTATATACAATAATGCCAATCTTCATGTCTATATTACTGAAGTAGAACAATGCATTATTTCACAACAATATCCTTAAAATTAATATCTATTTTCAAATTTTAATCAATGATGAATCACAAGTACAATGTTATATAATTATGATACTATGATTTCACACCTTATTTACAGTATCCAATGAACATTCAGCATTTGCAACATGTGATCTCCCAATATAAATCATTATTGGGATAATTGGATTCAATATTAAAAATTTAGCCTCATTTTCATTGAACAAGTCCGAAAAATTCAATTACTATTGTACTTTGTCTAGCCTCATTTTCAGAGTCCAAAAAAATCCATATCAAATCCATATTTTACACAAATTATATCAAGTTCTATCAAAATGTTAATAAATTGGTGCTGTGAAATAGAGGCTTTTATATTTTATTGAATACAATACAGATTCTATTGGCCTTGTCCAATATAGGTTTCAAAGCTGTGTACTGATCCAATAGAGTTCAGTATTGTACTCAACAATGTATAATAATGTCATATAATTTTTCTAATTATTGTAATCATCTCAAAGATGGTTTATAATTATTAAATTACTTTATCTTTTTTCAGATATACGATACAATGGTGAATATGATGCCAATTCTGCTAAAAGATTTCAACTCAGTACAATACTGATGATGATTCTAAACTTAGTTCCATTGCTACATTTACTGGCTAATTGAAAAAAAATATACTGACAAAAAATAAATCCTGTGATGATATCTTATATAATGTGCAATAGTATGTGTGTATTTTAGCCATGACCTCAGCAAATTGAAATTCGTATAAGATTTCATCATTCAAAGAAGAAAATTTAATGAAATTTCGACAGAAAGATGTTATTTCCTCAAAAGAAAATATGTAGTCCCTTACAATTGGACTTGATGAAGCTTTTAACTAAGCAAGGTACTTTTCTATATTTACTAATGTAGCAATGAAGTGTGGTAAAATGACTTGTTGATATAATGTGGAAAAAATACTTGGCATCTTTAAAATGTGGTTTAATGTCTAACTATCTTTACCTTGTGTCTGATAATGTGGTAAAATGGCTTGTAAATATAAATTGTGTATATTATAAAAATGTGGTAAAATATCTTGACAATCTTGTGGTAAAATAAATCTGTTTGTTTCAATGTGGTAAAATGCCTAGCTTTTCTTACTGTGTGTCTATACAATGTGGTAAAATGCCTAGACAATCCTACTGTTATGTATGTAATGTGGTAAAACTAGAACTGCCACTATCATGGCGTGAATACCCCCGCGTACCACTTTGTCAGAATCAACAGTGGCCATTTAGAGCTCATGGACAACCTCCCTGCCAAATCTGAGGTTACTAAGCCAGTGCATTTCTAAGTTATGTATTCTACATGCTTCAAATGTGAAAATGTCAAAATCAATACATTGCGGACAGGACATTCTTTAACAATTAAGAAGAAAAGCTTTTTTTTGTCAAGGTCCCTGTGACCTTGACCTTTGACCCAGTGACCTCAAAATCAATAGGGGTCACCTTATAGTCATGATCAACATCCATGCCAAATATTAAGACTGTGGGTCAAAGGAATCTTAAGTTATTGGGCGGACAAGCTTTTTGAAGTCAAGGCCCCTGTGACCTTGACCTTTGACCTGGTGACCTCAAAATCAATAGGGTCTACTGATCATGACTAACCTCCATTCCAAATATGAAGACTGTGGGTCATAGGAATCTTAAGTTATTGGGCAGACAAGCTTTTTGGAGTCAAGGCCCCTGTGACCTTGACCTTTGACCTGGTGACCTCAAAATCAATAGGGGTCATCTACTAATCATGACTAACCTCCATGCCAAATATGAAGACTATGGGTCAAAGGAATCTTAAGTTATAGGGCGGATGAGCTTTTTGAAGTCAAGGCCCCTGTGACCTTGACCTTTGACCTGGTGACCTCAAAATCAATAGGGGTCATCTTCTAATCATGACTAACCACAATGCCAAATATGAAGACAGTGGGTCATAGGAATCTTAAGTTATTTGGCGGACAAGGTTTTTGAAGTCAAGGCCCCTGTGACCTTGACCTTTGACCTAGTGACCTCAAACTCAATAGGGGTCATCTACTAATCATGACTAACCACCATCCCAAATATGAAGACAGTGGGTCATAGGAATCTTAAGTTATTGGGCGGACAAGGTTTTTGAAGTCAAGGCCCCTGTGACCTTGACCTTTGACCTGGTGACCTCAAAATCAATAGGCGTCATCTACTAATCATGAGTAACCACCATGCCAAATATGAAGGCTGTGGGTCATAGGAATCTTAAGTTATTGGGCGGACAAGAAAAAACCGACGGACGGCCGGACGCCGGACGGCCAGACGGACGGACGGCCGGACGGACAAGCTGATTCCAGTATACCCCCCTTACAACTCTGTTGTGCGGGGGTATAATGAATGGTTTTTAGATGTTTTTTTTTATGCATATGGTAAAATGAATGGTTTTTAGATGGTATACAAAGTGGCAAAATTAGTTGGTGTTTTAAAGCATGGTAAAATACCTAGATTATCTTACCTTGTTTCTACAATGTGGATAACAACCTTGCATATATATAATATGGTAAAATTAGTTGGTGTTTTCAAAATGTGGTAAAATGCCTAGCCTATCTTACCTTGTGTCTATACAATGTGGTAAAATGGTTATTTCTAAAGAGTACAGCCAGTTCATCTTCCTTGAGTTGAGTACAGAGCTCACATAGACCGTGGTAAGTTAACTGTGAGGCAGAATTCTCCAGAAATTCCTCCGCTACTAATGCTACAAAAAATATACATATTTATAGACCTTTGACAAATTTATCAGAAGCTTTTAAAATACAAATTAATTACGTAAGTGGCGAATGGTCAATACATTAACAAAATGAACTAAACTAATAAAAAATTTACGGACTTATTACATCTATGACACAGTTATAAAAATTTAAATAGGTTTTGAACTTTTCACTTATAGACAAAACTTGAACAGTTAAAGTATCAATAATTTTCAGGACTGACTTTCTAGTCATAACTAAGGCCACCACAGTTACACATAGTAACATATTTCACTTTTAACTTTCATCTGTAAAACGTTTATGATATTTTTGACCATTTAAACAAAATCCGATATGACCATATTGTCTTATTAGAATATCCTAATTATTACCTGTAATCATAAATTTTATCAATTCTTAATGCTTTATTCCCAGTAAAATGGGGCCCAAAAATATTATTTATTTGTAAATGATTGAATTTAAAATAGAAAGTAAGTAATTGTATTGGCAACTTGCATAAAGGGTATAGTAAAATACATAGAAATACAGATGTTTAAACAGTTTCATTTGGTTTAAGCTATCGTGTAAAGGTTTACAAAAAAAATTGTAAAAGTAGTTTTAATTAAAACACACAGATGATATCAAACAAAGTGACCAAGACAAAAAGATCCTATATCTTCATGATTGTATCATATTTTCTTACCTTGACTGACAAGGTCTGGTTGGTCGGATGTTTTCTGGACGATGATTTTCTCAACGAGCTGGTTATAACTACATTTACCGAGAGCTTCTACTTCTGTACTATTTTGAGGATCTACTAACCAGCCGTGGTATAATGAGATTTGTAACAAGTCAAATATAATGCATTCTGATGTATACTCAAAATCACGAACACTGAAACAGAAGTTTTTTTACTATAATTATAATAAGGATACTTCTTGTATGTCTGATTAATTATAAGGTGCCCCTCAATGCATTATTTCAGGCATGAATGGGCACCAGAGTAAAACCACTGACGCTCTGTAAGCTAGCTGGACAGCTTCCGCACATTAAAGAATCCAATGTCTCTTAAGGGATTCAAACTAACAGGGGTGTGGGGCAAGTGGTTTAATGTCGACTACCTTCTTACCACTCGCCCATGATGCCCTGATTCTTTTTATAAAATTTATTTACAGTTAAACTATGTTATTTCAGTGTCTATTATAGGAGGGGGGATTTACTCATATTTTTGAGAATTTTCCTATTTTTTTTCCCCTTTCAGATAAAAATACCCCTTTTTTCAAATCCTAGAATAGACACAGGTTATTTCCATAATCTTACGGTTGATACTCAAAGAGCTTTAACATTTATTGTCTTTGTCATTTAAAGGCACATTGTGTCTCAGAAAGGTATACAATTGGTCCTCTGAAAAAATGCAAACTTATCTTTTGTAATGTTTCAATAATGGAATACAAATATACATGTATGTAAAATGCAATAATCAGCACTGAATATGAAATAATTTATCATAAAAGAAGCTTAATTTAAGCAATGTGACATCTTGTCTTCACTAAAAAATACTTAATCACTATCAGTTTTCACTACAAAAATGGCCAAAGAGCTAAAGCAGGTTGAAGTTCATTTATAATTATGGTCTATAAAAATGGCTTTTGAAAACTGTGACACTTACACTTTAATTTGGGGATTTAATGAGGATAAAAAATTTATTTCTTGTAACACTTACCCGGTAAATTTCACATTTACATCAAGTCCAGTTTGGAGTTTGTACATCACAGCCATGGCATCACCCATGTTTTGTTCAAAGTTGAGCCGAGAGTGTGTTGATACCCCCTGTCAAAGTCATAATATGATAAACATGTCTAATTGATCAACTGCAAATCTGATGTAAGCCGGGGGGAGGGGGGTTTCACAGCTGATGTGAAAATATCAAACAATTTTATTTAATGTTATCCCTTCTTTTTATCAGAAAATTTAACTTAATAAATACAAAAGATAAAAGAACACAATCTCAACAACCATACTTGTATACATAAAAATAACCAAAAAACAAAACTTTCCCTTAAGTTTGAATGTTGATAGTTTTTCAATGTTTCAATATATTTGGCTGAAATCTTATGTTTTTGTAAAAGAATGTCTTGTAAATATTTTCAGATCAGCATAATTTAGACAAGTATTTGTTACAGTTTAATCATTTGATCTGAATTGCAAAAAGGAAGGGGTTTATTTTAAAAATATACTTTAATCATCAATAACACATCATTTTTTAGAATTGCTTGGCTATGCCTATTTTTTTCCTATGCAATATACTCTAGGAGATGGGTGGTGACAACTTTTAAGCCAGAAAAACAAAAAAACAAACATGTTACTTACATCTTCACCAGGGACATTCTGTAGAACACAATCACCAAGATGTGCCATCAACTGTCCTGCCGAAATTATTTCTGTCCGCGCTGGCAGAGTCACACGATTCTGAAGTAACAACACATTGATGAGTGCTAGCAACGGACAAGGCCCATTTTCATTCTGTGTAATTATAGGCACCTGCTTTTTATTAAAATAAACCCATTTTACTTGGTGAATACTTTCAGTGTCAGATTGGCCACCATTGGTTGCCCCTCCACTGCTACAAGCCCCTTCACTTGTACTTTGTTCATTATCTTGCCCAGGTTCTGTTTTCCCCTCTTTCACCGGATCTGTTTCAACGTCTTTTCGAGGTAATTCAACTTTGAGTTCAACATTCTCTGCAATGTCTTTAGTTTGCTCTATCTGACCTTGGTCATCTGAATGAATAGACTCCTCTGTATTCTCAGTTTTATCATCGCTCACTGCATCAGTTACAGAAACACTGCTTTCCTCATCTCCCAATAACTCTGCTGAATTAGTGCCTTCAGAATCAGGTTCATCACTTTGTTCTGAAATTTTAATATATTTATAACTAAATGGGAGTGTGACTAAAAAAGTGTTGCAGCACTAAATACCATATTCTGGTGATTATTATACCGGACATTAGGCACTTTGAATAATGAATTTTTCTAAGGTCACTCACCCTGCCAGGCTTCAATTTTCCTTGCCCTTAATAAAATGAACTTGGCTTTGCTAGATGCATTTTGATGGACAGCATAATTATGTAAAAAGTCAAACTATAAAGACTCAAATTTACTTTTCAAGGTTCCCGCTGCCGCTCACAAAGACTCAAATTTACTATTAAGTATTTACCTGTCTATATCGGCATAATTAGCTTTATTCATTTACATATTGTTAAATAATGTTAATAATACTTTTCCTTCTTTTAATATATAATCTGCAACTTGATCTGAATACTTATTTTATGTAAATTCTAACCCACGCAAGCACTCGGCTAAAATATCGACCTCATGGCCAAGTATAAAGCGTTACCAAACGAGTATACATGACATTGTCGAATGATGATGTTTTTATGGAATAGATACATTATACATGTTCGGCATACATGCCGTAATGTCCTGGACGTTCGGAAAGTCCCGGAAATAAGGTGTCTGTCCCGGAGATGATTTATGTCCCGGTAAAAAAGAATATCTAAAATAATCTACTTTGTAGCCAGAAATTTTACATTTTTTATACAATCTCATTGTCAAGTTATTATTAACTATTCTGGAATGCTAATAACGAACATTTATCCCCATACAGCACATTGTAATATACAGTAAACAATGACACTAATCCTTTGATTGGTATATCTATGTGCCCCTTCCAGCAATAATTTTGATCAATTAAAAGATTAATTGTTTACCCCTGTGGCTTCCTGAGCAAAGGTGTTATAAACTCTAATTAACAACTGACCAGCATAAGTTTAATCCGCCTGCAGGCAATTATTAGTGGTCAATCACTGTGAAAATTACCGCGAAATATGTGGTAATGAAATCTACAGGATTCAGCAAATGTTTCAGGTAAACAACATGGCTAATTGTCCTTACTTAACATAGCTTTATTCTATTCTGTGACAGATTGAATTTACGATGACTTAATACTTTAAAAAAGGTTAGAAAAACTGTTAATAATTGTTGACATGTTGTCTTGTTTATGTTGTCATTAAATTTGCAACTTGTAAATACCGGTAATATAGGTTGTATGCGGTGTATGGACAAAATCCCCTTCGGACAAAATCCACTTTGCATACCCGGACAAAATCCCCTCCATGGGTGGGCATAATTCCCTTCAAGTTTTTGCAAGGCTGGACAAAATCCCCTTGTTTCCTAGGTTTCTAATGTATTCTTATGCTCCATAAAAATGGATGATTTATGTATTATTATGCTTCATGAAAATTGATGAATAATGAACTTTTGTTTTCTTATTTTTAATTATGTATAGATCCTGTAACACTTTTTTTTCATGGTTTTATTTCATTAATATGATGCTCAAATTAAGATTTGTCAATATTGTAAGTTCCAATAAGCATTCTTTATAAAGATATTACCAAATTTAACATTTCATGTAAATAAAGGGAGGTAATTAGAAATTTATTTTCTATAAATTCTAAGTCAAATTTTCCCAAAAGAATTGAATGCATTTACTTTATTGATTAAATATAATGTGCACAAATATTTGCAGTACACATTTTACATATTCTTCGATGTTTGAAAATTGTTTCATCTGCATAATTATATACATATATATATAATTTTTTGCTAGTGTGGTATACACACAGTAACAATATCAATCACAAAACATACAGGACCTTAAATCTTTATAATTATTGTGGGTCTTAATCGGACTCTCGTCTATTTTCGGAGTTTCCTATCCATTGTTTATATATCTGTGATAACAAATATATTTGATTAGGCAATTTCTTTAATTGTTTTAAATTGATTAGTATTTGTATATTAGCATAATGCAGTATGTCGCTCTCATACCCACTTTATAAACAGAAAATTCATCTGAGGGGGATTTTGTCCTAACTAGCAATTTTATTGAGGTGATTTTTTCAACTTCAAAATTTCACGCATGTAGGGGATTATGTCCCCCCATGGACCGATGGAGGGGATTATGTCCAGATATACAAAAATACATGAAGGGGATTTTGTCTGACATTATTCTATGCCACTATGTAAATTTTAGAAACAATACGGTTACTGATCATTGCCCACCTCGAAATGAAAAGTGTCCTGGAAATGAGCCAAAAATTATGGCATATATGCGTGTGATAAAGTTTTAATCCTAGTCATAAGGTAAATTTCAGGTTTTCATTTGACAATATTAGTTACGATTGAAATGGTGCAGGGCACTCGTTTGGCCATTTTTGGGGCCGAATATCGGCCCCATTCCCCTCTCAAAATCATATGCTTTTTTCCCCTATTTCAGCAGAAAATTCCCCTCAAAAAAATTATAGTATAAATGTTTGATATTTTACAAAAAAAGTGATGTTTTGATTTAATAAAAATAAAATATATTTCTGTTAAACTTTCAATGGATTAAAAACTAAATTACAGTTGTCAACAACGCTGTATGTTAAAATCGAAAGTAGCAGGAAGTGAGAAATGTACAAGGGAGGTAACTCTCGTAAAATTATTGACAAAATTAATGTGGAAGATAATCATCGTAGGAGTTTACCTAATATTCAATTTGTTTAGAGAATGGACATACATTGTCATATTCTGCTAGTAAATAAACAAAACAATTTTAATTTCTGTCAGTTGTTGTTGGAAAAATCGTATTTCTCTTGCAGTTTTGTACTCAAATATTTTCGAACCAAATATTTTCGTACCCAGTTTTACAGTTACAGACAATTTTCTCTGAAACCAAAACCTTTTTTAGAAAAGGCATAAAACTTTCATGATTATTTTTATTGAACTCTTATTTCAGTTCTCATTGTTATAATTGTTTCAATCTAAAGAACAGGCAGAAATATGTAGAAAATAGATTAAGAACTGACCAGTGCAGATTGCAAAATAGTGTGATACATTTTTAACTTTAAAAATAAAGAAACAATTAATGACTATAATAGGAAATAATTTTCCTGTGTTTCCATAACTTGGGTACAACATACCCTTGCCTAGGAAAGTCTGCCTTTCCAGAGCTTGTTGCACTGATTCAATTTTTGTTGTACAAGTTTTTTTTTTTAAAACAACAACAACAAAAACAACTGTCAGTTTGAATTTTTTATCATAAACAAAAATGCATTATGCTTGTTATTGATTTTAATATAACCCTAACTTTTTTAGAATTTGCATTTTACCCCTCACTTTAGAATTTGAGGGGTATAAAACCCTTGGCCAAAAACATATATCTTGAGCTCTGATTGATGTCTGAGTCAGTCAAGTGCAATAAGAAAAAGCAATAAAGAAAACAATGAGATAGCCTATCTCAAGAAAAACTTCATGTTATATGTTTTATTTGTTAGGTCTTTAGTAATAAATATACTAGCTATTGTAAGTAATGGTAGGAAATTGTGCCAAGAGTTAGTGTAAAACCTAAATTTAAAGAACTCATATATGGCTTAAAATTCCCCTTTTTGTCTTAAAATGACGCAAAATTCCCCTTCCTGAGGGTATGGGTACCTGTCCCCAAAAGTTGTCTAGTGCCCTGTGGTGTCTGCAGTTTGATATTTTTACTGAAAAACTTCATACATTACATCTTTAGAGAAACATTTAGATAGGTAGAATCTTACTCATCCTATCAGGCGAATTTGATAATTTTTTCCTTGCCTGACTCGCGATGAATAAGGTGATTGGATTCGTTCAGGCCTGGGTCTTAAGAATAGCAAGTTATATCAGGATTTGTGCCAAGTTTCACAAAAAAAATAATAATGTCAGTTTTGAAAAATACCAAATCTAAAAACTATTCAACTAAAATTTTAATACGGGGAAGTCAAAGACCGGGCCCGCGAAGCGGGTCCGGGCTTTGGCTTGCCCGGCTATAGACTACACGTGTATATTTAAAAGAAAATCAAATAATAAAACAATTAAAAAAATATATAGAATTCTATACCTATCAATGAAATTTTCAGTGTCAGTTCTAGTCGGGCGCCGCCATTTACAATGTAACTCAATGATAATAGGCGGGGTATTCCGATAACGGAACAAACCTCAACTTTTCGGATAAATGATAATCGTCGAGAGTTCCGAGTGAAAACGGAAGCGGTGCATGTAATACCGAATGACATCTTTAAAACGGAAAGAATGACGACTTCCCCGTTCATAGGCTTTGCCTAATTTCATATTACTTATGGGACCAAAATGACGGTATTTTACGCCACCTACCTTCATGAACATCATTACTATTTTCAATCTTTTCTGTGTCAGAAGTTTTCAATATGGGTGGGGTAAGTAAATTATCGGGTTTTTCTGTCTCTATGCATAGGCTATTGTTCTGATTCTTATTTTCTTCTGTACATGGTGTCGAACTTATCTTAGCTGAGTTATCTGCCATATTCATAGACTACAAGAAACTATTTTGATATCTAAATAACTTATTATTGAATAAAATCTGTTGAATTTTCAGACGTAAGACTCCATTTTTAAATTATCGCAAAATACGAGATCTCGCGCGATGTAAACATACGAATGAGGCTCCAGTGGGAAAATTCCCACAGATGACAGCTGACAGTTGCGAAGGTTAACATCTCTGAAAATGAATAAATAAGCAATATATTCAGACCTGTCAACTGATAAAAACATTAGTACTTTAGCTTACATATTCAATCTTTTCCCTTCCGCATTTTAATAAAGAAAAATTAAAATGAATTTCTAAAAATAAATTGTAATTCAGCACGAGAACATTTGGGTGCCCTTACCCAGGATATGCCCAATGAACCAGTTGTTTACGGCCATCTTGGGCAACTGTGAGAACAAGTATTTTAATAAACCACTAATCTTGGGTGAAAATCAGAGTTAACAAGTCCAGAAAGTTTCATAGAATTTTCGTTTTGCTGTTATTCAGATAAAGCATTACTAGAAATTACTAGGGTAAGTATCTTGTGCGAGTTTATACACATGACATTTACTTTTTAATATTTTAAAGAACTTGAAAGTCCTAGGTGGGTCAAAAGTTATGGAAGTAAATCGGTAACTCTTGGTTGAGGTTTTTTTTTTCAAGCATACTTGTAACATAACATTGTTGTTATTTTTTGTTCATTCTCTTGCAATGAAGTTGTTAACAGTGATGAAGTTGATTGAGTATAAGTTGCAACCTTCTAGTCATGCATGTCAGTAGGTCAGATTTATTAAAGATTTCTTATAGTTAGTTATAGTTGAAATCTATTAGGTTACATGCATATAGCCCAATTAATTTTTCATACCGTCAAACCGTTGGAAAAAGACATCGCCTGTCCAAAATAATCTCGATGTCTCATTGACAAGTCTTATATAATTTGTTAGAATAACATGCATAAAACTGCACATTGTGAAAACAACTCTATCCAATAATATCATTATAAATGTATGAAGTCTATGTTTAAATAGGGTTCATCTGCCAGTAAATGCACTAAAACTAGAAGCACCTTCACTGTTGAGTAAGGCCCTCAAACTGTTGAAACATGTCACATTGAAATTTGAAGCAGTACTTGCCATCATGCGGCACAATGATACCACTATAAGTGTTTCCTAATAATTAATGTTTTGCAACTATTGTACAGTAGTTTGATGAGGGTCCTTCCATCTGTTAAAATTACTTACTACTTAATGCAGCTTGTGCTGTTGACTACCAACCCAACTATCAGTCTTGCCCTTAAACGGTTAATTTTGGAGCACACACATATGACATATTGTCTCTGCCAGCTTTGAAGGGCCGCTTCCCTTGGCTTCAGTCAGGACATCATCAGCTTGTCCACTAGATACAAGTTTCGGTTTTTCTTCTGATGCAATTTGCATATTTATAGTACAAACCACAGGCGTTAAGCACATTTGTCTTGTCAATAATGGTCTTAATGGTCAAATTATCATAAAACAAGATATGTTTGTAAAACATGTATGCCCCCTATCAGCAGCCAATTAGTCATGTGAAAAGGTTATTATGCATGACTTCTGACCCAGTGATCAAACAATTAATAAGGGTTATCAAGTATCTACTGGTCATGACCTTAACCTTTGACCCCTTGACCCAAAACTCAATAGGGGTCATCTGCTGGTCACGACCAATCATCATACAAAGTTTGAAGTTCCTAGGCCTAAGCGTTTTTAGTTAATTGATCGGAAACCGTTTTAACATACAAGGTCAATGTGACCTTGACCTTTGACCCCTTGACCCCAAATAAATAGGTCATTTGCTGGTCATGACCAATCACCATACCATGTTTGAAGTTCTTAGGCCAAAGGGTTCTTAAGTTATTGATTTGAAAGCATTTTTACCTACAAGGTCAATGTGACCTTGCCCTTTGACCCCTTAACCCCAATATCAATAGGGGTCATCTACTGGTCATGACCAATCACCATACCAAGTTTGAAGTTCCTAGGCCTAAGGGTTCTTTAGTTATTGATCGGAAACCGTTTTTACCTAAGAGGTAAATGTGACCTTGACCTTTGACCCCTTGACCCCAAAATCAATAGGGGTCATCTACTGATCATGACCAATCACCATATCAAATTTGAAGTCCCTAGGCCTAAGGGTTCTTTCGTTATTGATCGGAAACCGTTTATACCTACATGTACAAAGTCAATGTGACCTTGACCTTTGACCCCTTAACCCCAAAATCAATAGGGGTCATTTGCTGGTCATGACAAATCACCATATCGAGTTTGAAGTTCCTAGGCCTAAGGGTTCTTTCGTTATTGATCGGAAATAGTTTTTACCTACAAGGTCAATGTGACCTTGACCTTTGACCCCTTAACCCCAAAATCGATAGGGGTCATCTGCTGGTTATGACCAATCACCATACAAAGTTTGAAGTTCCTAGGCCTAAGGGTTCTTTTGTTAATGATCAGAAACCGTTTTTACCCAAGAGGTCAATGTGACCTTGACCTTTGACCCCTTGACCCCAAAATCAATAGGGGTCATCTACTGATCATGACCAATCACCATGCCAAGTTTGAAGTTCCTAGGCCTTAAAGTTCTTTAGTTATTGATCAGAAACCGTTATTGCTTACAAGGTCAATGTGACCTTGACCTTTGACCCCTTGACCCAAAAATCAATTGGGGTCATCTACTGATCATGACCAATCACCATACCAAGTTTGAAGTTCCTAGGCCTTAAAGTTCTTTAGTTATTGATCGGAAACTGTTATTGCTTACAAGGTCAATGTGACCTTGACCTTTGACCCCTTGACCCCAAAATCAATAGGGATCATCTACTGATCATGACCAATCACCATACCAAGTTTGAAGTTCCTAGGCCTTAAGGTTCTTCAGTTATTGATCGGAAACCGTTTTTGCTTACAAGGTCAATGTGACCTTGACCTTTGACCCTTTGACCCCAAAATCAATAGGGGTCATCTACTGGTCATGACCAATCACCATACCAAGTTTGAAGTTCCTAGGCCTTAAGGTTCTTTAGTTATTGATCGGAAACCGTTTTTGCTTACAAGGTCAATGTGACCTTGACCTTTGACCCCTTGACCCCAAAATCAATAGGGGTCATCTACTGGTCATGACCAATCACCATACCAAGTTTGAAGTTCTTAGGCCTAAGGGTTCTTTAGTTATCACTCGGAAACCATTTGGTCTACGGACCGACGGACCAACGGACCGACGGACCGACAAGTGCAAAGCAATATACCCCCTTTTCTTCGAAATGGGGGCATAATAATCTCCCTTTGATCAACAAGAACAAAATTACTATCCAGCACCTGTTTACAAAATGTGCTAAATGGCTGAGTTACAAACTAATTACATGAATATATTTGTAAGAATAATTTCGCTAACTTCCAGCAGAAAAGCATGTAATAAATTCCATCTATGTATACATATTAATGTATTTGAATTCAGTGAATTTCATCACCCACTATAAATTATTATGTAATATTTAAGATATTTAAATGGTCTCTTAACCTGCTATATTTGAGTGTAACAAATTTCTCGTGCTTTGAATTTGGTACTTATTACGGGAGATCACTGTGTAGGAGATTGTAAAAGAAAATAAATTTACTAACAAAGTAATTCTAGATTTGAAACATAATGTGAGAAAACAAGAGGTGTTGGGAGGACAGCATGCTCCATTATTCTCTGTGCTTGATAGTAAAACAAGAGCCTGGAGTGGATAATGTAGAATTTGGATAATGAAGAATTAAATTTTAAGTTCAAAAAGGGCCATGATTCTGCCAAAATCCATGTTAGAGTTTTGAGTCTTGGACAGTGACCTCCTCAAATAAGTGTTTGAAGTTTCAACCCATTCCCCTCTGGAGATAACAACTTGCATGCAAAGGGATTTCAATAACAAAATACAAACATTTTGCTATCAACACTGAACAGTTTAGAGCCTTGTTAGACTGCATGTATGTGCAGACTGGTCAGGCTCTATACTAGTGGCAAAGGCTGATCAGTTATAGCAGATTAATTTATAGGGTTTGAACAGCTGATTGTTAAAGCAGCCTTAAGCTTATCTTAAGTTAAATATGTTATTTTTAGATCAATAATTTGTCAAGTCAAAAGAATTTAGGTGAAAAAAAAAATTTGCCGGCGATAAAGTACTTAGACAATAAAGAAACCCCTCGAAGATACCACTAATCTACAGGTCTGCTCTCTATATTTAAATTAGTAAAGCGGTCAATTCGTTTCCGGACCTTCTATTTTTAGAAACGAACATGACTGGCACATTCATAATAAATAGCCCTCGGGATGCTGTTTTGAAGACGGTTTAATATTGATATGATATAAATATTTAGTGTTATAACAGATGGAGGGACCCTTTTCCGAAATAAAATTACTGCAATACTAAGTTTGAAACACTAATTATTTTTTTCAACAGAAAATAAAAGCTGGTTATATTGTTGTATGTTATTTTGTCTTTAAAATTAAGGAAAGAAAATGATTATAAATGAATATACTATCAGATTTAAACCTTAAAACTGCACGCCTCCAGATGAGCCAAAATATTTCAAGAAATTCAATCTTTAGAAAAATGTATTAAGATCTTAAGAAAAGTAAAAACTTAAGATTCAATATGTAATTAATTATTTACATGTTATGATTATGTGATTAATGACTTATTTTGCAGTATCAATCACTATAATTCTACTGCATTACTAACGCAGTAAGAGGTATTTATGTATATTTTGACCTCTTTTTTGTTAACTTACATGGATTGTAAGTGTCATTTGCAATGTGAAAATTACTTTCCTTGTTCACTTCACAATATTTTACTTTTAAAAACATTTTCAAAATTTTCATGAAAATTAGCATGAATCTGGAGGCATGCTGTTTTAATGGTATTAGTTATAATGGTGAACTACAGCCCATGTTTAAATTTGGAATACATAGCATTGTTTCCAATGGAAAAATTTTGGAAAACTTTTTAAAAGATTCACTTTTTATTCTGATAATAATAAATCATAAATAGTGCTTTTCAAAAAAGAAGCAAGATTTCTATCCAAAATTTTACATTATTTTTTATCATGTAAATATTTGCGATAAGAATTATGATTACGTAATAACAATAACTTGGCAAACATTACACTAAATGTGACTGATACAATAGCACACATACTAGCAAACACAACAAAGAAAAAGAAGGGGTTTTTATAATAAATAGAATTTTAACTTTTGATGTCAACAAAGAATCATTCAACCTTGATACTTAACATTTAAAGTTTTCAATTTAAACCATGTTGACATAACCAGACCTTTCTCATCACTTTGCCTGAAATAGCTTAATATTATATTACATTTGAGCCGCGTCATGACAAAACCAACATAATGGGTTTGCCACCAGCATGGATCCAGACCAGCCTGCGCATCCGCGCAGTCTGATCAGGATCCATGCTGTTCGCTTACCAACTCTATTACGTCTATTAAGTAAGAGAAACTGATAGCGAACAGCATGGATCCATGCTGGTCACAAACGCACTATGTTGGTTTGGTCGTGATGCGGCTCATATTATATTCGCATTTCTTACGAGTACTGTATTTTGTTTTTACAAAGGCAAAGAAGGAAAATTTAAACTGAAGTGCAGAGAATTTTCACACACTTTGTTTGTAGAGAATCATAAATAAATGCAAAAAAATGAAGTAAAAAACTTGGATCATAAATGATCATCCTACTTTTAGAGTTATCAAGTCCTGAAAGAGTTTTTTTAACTCTTTTAGGTTACTGTAAAATTCCTATTAAACGCCCCCGGGGGGCTAAACATTTTCCAAAAGGGGGCTATTATTACAACACAAATTTTTCCTAAATCCAGAAATCACTGTAAATATGTTTAGTGTTAGCAAGTGTTGGTAATAACATTAAAAAGTGTTAAGGTTTTAAAGTTCATATACATATTTGTGTTTACTATAAATAAAATGGATTTTGAATGATTTGAATAAAATGAATGCTTTTAAATTATGAGTTCAGCACTGATGAGTAGATTGTTTTCCTTATCAAAAAGCCTTGGGGGGGGGGGGGCTTTATTAGGGGAAGGGCGTTTATTAGGAATTTTACTAAATGTATTTTCAATGATTTTTGGATTTAGGAAAAAACGTGTTGCAATAATAGCCCCCCTTTTGGAAAATGTATAGCCCCTAGGGGCGTTTAATAGGAATTTTACATTAACAGAGTTCATTGAAAACTTTATTCCTTATAAGTAATATAGTTACCGGAAAAAAAATTTCTTAAGAGTTAAACCTCTTTTTGTCCTGCTACAGCGGAAACTTTTACATCATCTGTCCATCCATCAGTCCGTCCAAGCTTACATTTGGATACTTATATGCCTGCAGGAACAAGTATAGGATTATAGGTACCTGTACTCTCTCTTTGATTCTTTGATGTCATTCATTCCATAAGGCTTTTATGTGACTGTTTTTCTTCATTTGGCTAAAAAGAATATTATAAAGAGAACAATAGAGTAGTCACATAAGTACTGTCTTGATAGAATGTCTGTCTGAAAACTTGTTCGGACTAGCCCTAAAAAATTACTGGAGCAATTTCATCCAAACTTTTACACCAAGTCTAGTTAAGCATATTGTCCATTATTATTTTCCAGTTCAATTATTTATGTCAGATTTATGGCCCTTTAATGATTTTATTTTTTAAAGTTTATCTGGACATCTCCTCTTATACAATTGTATCACAAATGCAATTTCATTGAAACTTTACAAGATTAATCTGTATCTCAAGTTCTTGCGCAAATTGCATGGGTTTCTGGTTGAACGATTTTTGGCCGAGTAAAAAATATGCCCTTGAATAAAAAAGGTATTTTTTGTGTGTTGCCAGAATGATACACAAAAGCTTGTCCGAACTTAACTTCTCAAAAACTACTGGTGCAATTTTATCTGAGCTGTATGTGAATAATCAGTACCAAGTCTAGTTGTGCATATCATTGGCTTTTTATGGTTCAGTGAATTTTGCATCAATACAAGTTTTCAGACATTTGTCAGAAGTTCGGGTTTTTCTCCTTATGAAAGCTGTCTTTTTCTGTAGAAAATAATATTAAATTCAGTGTTTTCAGGTTTTCTGGTATTTTTAACTTGCACCCATGATTTTGTCGGAGGTATGGCCCTTTAATTATTTTTATTTTATAAAGTTTGTCTAGACTACTCCATTTATACCACTAATGCAATTTCAGTGAATCTTTTCAGGATTGATTGGTAGGTCAAGTACTTTTGCATATTACACAGGTTTTCTACTTGAAGGGATTTTTGCCCAGTTATGGCCCTTGAATTGAATGGGTGTAAATAAAGTTTGTCCGGACTACTCCTCCTTAAACCTCTGATGCAATTTCAATGAAACTTTACAGGATTGATTGGTAGGTCAAGTACTTGTGTATGATACACAAGTTGTTCATGTGAATGATTTTTAGCTGAGTTATTGCCCTTGAATAAAAAAAGGTCTGTTTTGTGTTGCCAGCTACACAGAGGCTTGTCTGCACTACCCATGCAATTTAATTAAAACTTTAGGGGAATGATAAATACAATACTAGTTGTGCATCCCATCAACATTTTTACAGTTCATTGTTTTTGGCAGTTTTTGTCCTTTCATGATTTTAATTTTGAAATTTGTCCGGACTACCCCTGTTATACCATTATTGCAATTTCAATGAAACTTTACACGATTGATCAATAGCTCGAATTCTGGTGCATATAATTACACAGGTTTTTCGGTTGAATGATTTTTTTTCTGAGGTATGGCTATCATGAGGCGAAACATGTCATCACTGATGGCCCTTGTTTTTCAATTTTCAAATCAGCCTGTGGCTTTTTGAAGGGGAAAAATATGGCGTGATACATCAGAAAAGGGGAAAATCAAATTCCAACAGCTGAGAAAGGAATTTACCTGCACATTTCATAAAATTTTCAATTCAATTTAACATACATGGTACATAGCAGAGGCTTTCTAAAGGGACAGCTTTCTGTCTTCTAGCTGATATTTAGTCAGCTGCTGTTAAGTCATGGTTCTGGTGAAGAATGTGCACAGGGCATTTTTGGGGGAAATACCAGCATTTTTTAGGGGAAAATATACCTATTTTGGGCTTGGGGAAACAGCTTTTGTTCGGCTGTAAAATACAGAAAAAAAATCACTGTAAAGTAGCCAGGACATACAGGGAACAATTTGACTGTCCAATGACCCCTTATTACAACTGCCTAGTTGGGCATTATCAGACAGGCGACACATGTTATTATCATTAATTGCTCTTGTTTGAAGGAAAAGGCTACTCTTTGGCACATGGCAAAATATGATTTAGATAAAATTGTTAAAATGGCATATAAACCTAAGAAATGGATGAAATTTTAATTTTTGTAGAAACAGGGCAAACATGTGATTTATGATGTTGTATTTATTGAAAAAGCTTGTCACTTCAACAAAATAATGTAAGAAACAACTGTTGTGAATTTGGGTATTGAAAAAGGGATATTGTTTTAGGGATTTTAATATATTTCAAAATATAATAAGTGGACTACCAACTGTATATACTGAGATATTAATTGATCAAACTGCAGATACTGGTAGCAAAGATTTACACGTTTTGGTTCCAAACACAGCATCTATGTTCTTTCTTTAATAACACTGTAATTTGGCTTGTCCAAATAATCCTATGTCTTAGCCTATTTGATTTGGCGTGAACAATTTGACCCATTTCACATATTTTTTTTTACTTCCACTGTCAAACTATTGGAAAAGACAAAACCTGTCCAAAAATTATTATAATGGACTAATTATGGTCTAAAATGCAGGGTCTACTGTATATTTCAAAAATAAAAGTTTATGAAACATTAGCTTTATTATTTTTATGCCCCCACAAAGTGGGAGCATATAGCGTTGCACTTGTCCGTCCGTCAGTCCGTCCGTCCGTACGTCTGTCTGTCCGTAGGTCCCGAAATTTTGTGAACGCAACTCCTCTTAAACCGGATGGCAGATTTTGCTTAAACTTACAGGGATGAACAACCTTAATGTGTAGAAGGTAGTAAAGGAAGGAATTTTCGCTGCAACCAAATTTAACAGAACTATGGCCCTTTGTTGATTTTTTCACTATATACTATGTAAAAATTTTGTGAACACAACTCCTCTTAAACCGGATGGCAGATTTTGCTTAAACTTACAGGGATGAACAACCTTAATGTGTAGAAGGTAGTAAAGGAAGAAATATTCGCTGCAACCAAATTTAACAGAACTATGGCCCTTTGTTGATTTTTTCACTATATACTATGTAAAAATTTTGTGAACACAACTCCTCTAAAACCGGATGGCAGATTTTGCTTAAACTTACAGGGAAGAACAACCTTAATGTGTAGATGGTAGTAAAGGAAGGAATTTTTGCTGTGACCAAATTTAATAGAATTATGGCCCTTTGTTGATTTTTTCACTATATAACATATAGAAATTTTGTGAACTCAACTCCTCTTAAACCGGATGGCAGATTTTGCTTAAACTTCCAGGGATGAATAACCTTAGTGTGTAGAGGGTAGTTAAGGATGGAATTTTTGCTGCGACCAAATTTAACAGAATTATGGCCCTTTGTTGATTTTTAGTTTTCAACTTGTGGCACATGTAGTCCAAAAAATATTTGACCTAGAGTCATAAGATTGACAGAACAGTGGTGTGTGGGGGCATCCGTGTCCTATGGACACATTTCTAGTTATTTGTTAAATTGAAATTTATTTTATGTAACATTCTTGTTGTTGTATTATAAAATTAAAAATAATTTAATTATTGCAAAATAAAATAAAGTATTTAATTATTGACAAAAACCAGATTAAGATTCTTTCTTTTTTAAAGACCCTATCATAACATATTGATATGTATAAGTAGCAGTTACTTATATATTAAATAGTGAAATTACCAAACGCAAACCAAAACAGACAAAAAACTCAACTTTGTTATGAATTATTTAATAAGTAAACAAAATAGAAATAACTTAATGTCACCCTTTATGAATTCACTAGATTTATGATAATTTTTACCCGAATTGCAAAAAGAATGTTTTCGTGCAGTATTTAAGGGTCTTGACCTAGATTCGCAGCTCCCCGCTAGACGTCTGCACTTTGACCTAGATATCCTAGTGAATCCTGGTACCGTGGGAACACCTGCCAGCCAAATATGGAAATCACCAATCGTCTGTGTACATTATTGAAGGAGCACGTGTGCTAGGCTCTTACGTTTACCTCCACGTCAATTTTAATAATAAAATCTGGTTTGCACAACTGCTTTATGCTTTTACGTAAACTTTGTACAAATATAGTTTTAAAAGCCTTTTCAAATCGTTTTCAAATGGGAAATCAATATCCGACTCGTTCGCAGATGCAATTCGAAAGCTAAAAGCATGAACGTAATTACCGTGGGAGTGTAACGGAATAGCCTTTGACCATTGTTCACACGATGGGAGCCGCAACTGGATTTTTCCCACGGAGTAACTTACAAACAATGCTGGTTAAAATCGAAGTTTGGTGACATTTTAGAAAGTGATAGATTGTATTCTAAACGGATATGGTTTAATCGTGTCTCCCAGCGGATTAAGACGTAGTTACAATATTCTTCAACTTTTGTAACACGCTATTTTTAGTAACGACAAGTTTGTAGAACTTGCAAAATGAATGAACAGGTTTTCGTTTCGCAGGTAAAAATCTTCTTTGTGACGCGTCTGGTTCACATGAATTTCAAGTAATCTGTTAGACTGGTGTTATCTTAATGAGTGGCAAATATTTACACGAATGTTATAGCGAGCTTTATCAACTGTGTACATGTATGTAATTTTCTCGTCCCATGATAACTAGGTTACCGTCAGTAATTCAAGGATTAGTCGACCGTGAAATATTTTCCCACGGAAGAATGTATCAAAGACGGCCTTGTTTCAAAGGTCAAAAGAGCGAGAGATTTGCTTATTTAGTTACCAGTCTAATCGTCAAATTTCTCGTGAAATGTTTAGAACTTGCCCCAGTGAAATTGAGAGATAACGATTTTTTAAAAAGATTTATTTTGGGGAGAAGTTTTGATTCACATTCCTTTCACATGTTCAGTTGATGAATATATTTATTATATGATTTTGGATGTCTTTTATTTTTGAAATACTTAATTTAATAATTGTGTTTGATTTGAAATTAAATATATTTAATATAAATAAATTGGATTACTCAGCATTTTGTCGAAAGAAAAAAATGTATTATAACACATTGGTTTAATAATAATTACTGGAAAAGTGAATATTCAACATTTTTAATATGATTATGTTATCATATAGATATACTTATGTTATAAAGTTTATATAAAGCCGAACTAGTGAAATTACGTTTTGGAAATGCCGTCATCAGGGAAATGCTTTCTTGTGACAGTAAGATTATTTTAGCTACATTTCTTACATGTTATGTATACATTATTGGAATATCATACTTTATTGGGACTTGGTGGAACACATATTGCAGCACATGATGATGATTAGCCTGTCTTTATACCCAGGGTTGCCATAAAAAATTGTCTTAGACAGTCCATTTTCGAAATTTGAGGCAGTAATTTTGTTTTTTTTTTCACGTGCAGCTTTTACTAAGTTTTGAGGCGGCCTAAAATGAATTTGATATAGACATTTTGCCCTAGAGCTGCCTCCTAATAACAACCCTGCATGGCTTCCAGTAGTGGACATTTAGGAATCACTTACTTCTTGATTTTGGCTTGTTTGCTTTCAAAATGTAATGCTTTATGCATTCCTGCAAATTTTGAATTGTTTGTAGTTGTACAATTTTGTCTCAGGGATTCTTATTTGGTTAAATTTGGAAAAAAAACAACAACAAAGTTTGATTATGTTTAAATTGATTTAGTTTAATGTTGATTTGAACAGCCTCAGTATAATTATATTGCAGGGTTTTCATTATTAACAGATTCGCGTTCCATATCATTAGATATAGTACTGATCATTGATGGTTGTATTTTCAGCCTTGGCCAAATCGGCTGTTTTTATTGGCACATCTGTTGCCTCAGATAAAAATGAAAACCCTGTATTGCTTGTGGATAGAACCCATAACATGTACTTTCATAATCATAAATAGCACCTCTGAAGGGGCAAATTGTAAACATCGATAGCCATTGAGGTTTTTTTTCGCTTATTTTATAGCCAATACTTTTTGTCATATTCCCCAAATGAAAACAGTATATTATTTTCCCAATCCACAGGAAAAAGATCCCAATTGAAAGTTACAAAATAAAAATATTGAAAACAAATTCTAAAATCTTTGAAAATAAGGCCATCCATAAAAAATTGTTTGTTTGTAGTGCTCCGACCGACCCATGAAAATGGCCCCGACTCTAAAAATTTTTTACACCTTCGAGGATTTTTTTTTTTTATTATTGAGATCATTAAGTACCCATTCTGTTAAAAAGATCTTTCTCCAATAACTTTTCAGACAAATTTTGAACTGAGAAGTAGAAGAGTAAAAGAATTTTATTCCAAAACAAAACACAACATGAAATTAACTGCTAATAATAACAGCTCCTTCCATAGGCAAAAATAAAAAGTATTCCATAATAGACGACGCCGCTCACCGGCGTCGCCAATAAACGCACGCTTTTCTTCGATATTTTGCCAAACTTCGACCCCGAACATCGGCGATTTCACATTCGCCAGAAACCTTAAAATTTCGCAAAGGGCATAAAAATTCTCAGTTTCCAAGTCAAACATGTGAATGAATTGTTCTTTTGTTAATTATATAACATTAAATCTTATAAAAGTCGATCCCCTTTTGAAGATATTAGCTAAAATAATTGCCGATCGGATGAATCTCTTTCACACTGTGTGAAGCTGTACTCGATTTTCCTATTCATTCCACTAAATGCTGCATATATATACGTACACGGTACAGTTTATGGAAATGATGCCCTCTTCGAGATATTTTTACAAATATAAAGTTTTTGTCTGGGCATATTAAACCAGACTAAAATTCGATTTATTTTTTATATAAAAGTGAAAAAAAGATTGCCACTTTGTTATGTGAAAATGGACAGAAATGCCTCATGATTTTTTTTTACGTGAGTTGACATATCTAACTTGAATACAATTTGATTCTTTTTGGTATAAAAGTGAAAAAAAAGATTGCAACCTTGCTTCAAAGATAATATACATATATCAATGAATGTTAAAATGGATTACCCTCCGTAACCATAGGCCACCACTGTATACATACATTTTTACACAAAATAATACCAGAAAAACTTTATTGTTGACATAAATTAATTTAAATCATTTTGCCATTCATGACTGTCAGAAAATGAGGTTACACTAAAACTTGTTGAAAAAACAAGTAAATTGATAAAATTTTCGAGGGAAAATCGCTGGAAATTAATGGGTCTTTTCCCGATACTTTTAAATAAGTTCTACCTGTGTTTTCTTTATAAGAATGATAATTATTCATTAATTTTACCTTTTCCTAAATTGTAATTTAATAGCCATATTTTTTTAACCTTTGATGCAATATCATATCAACAAACTCCAGGCTCAAGGACCTGTTGATTACACACTATACATGTATACAGCAGGTGACGTAGATTTTTCTACATACTACACTGCCATATATGGTAAGAACACACGACTGTGTGACAGGTGTAACATACATAATGATCTATTATTATGCTGGCTAGTGAATGGAGTTAATTAACTGGGTTAAAACAGTATGGTTTGTTGGTTAAGTGGCAAGGTAATCTAAATTTTCAAGTGTACCCCTAAAATTTAACAAAAAACAAACAAACAAAAAAGAAAAAAAAATCAAACAAACAATAACAAAAAAATCAAAGCTAAAAAATTCTGCTGTTAGTCATTTAATTTCAAATAATTATATTCTAACCAGATTAATATTATTTGCAGGATAATTCCTTTTATTCAATAGTAATGAGAAATGGATTTGCTACACCCCTCCCCTCTTTGTGCATTTAGTATCTGACAAGTCAGGACCAGTAAATGAAATCTTAGGTGGTCATCAAAAGATTGTAATCATTGATTTTACAAACAAAACACCTATACTTGCAGTGTAAATTGCATTTTCAAATGACACTGAAATACTGGTATTGAGACTAATTCTGTTCTATTTTCTCAAAGGGCTAGATCTGTCAAGTAATCATATTGTACATATTTTTCTCAGACCACTTGTATTATTAAAGATATTGTCACCTTTTTCCAGACATTGTTAATGTCAGTAAATAAGGAACAAGTTCAATTATTTTGTTTAAAGATGAAACAGATGCAAAATAAACAACAACAAAAGTGTTACATTGTATGTCTGTTATCATTTGAAATATTAAACAAAGAAAATATCAACAGAAATACATTTGCCTACATATTTTAATTTGTCTAAATACAATGCACAGTTTATCATGGGAGGCTATATACTGTGTATTGCTATACTCAGCATGCTCCAATTTTGTAACAATTTCAAAAAAAAAAAAAAAAAAAAAAAATCCCCTACCTACCTACCCACCTCTTGAACATAGGGTCGGAGCACTACAAACAAACAATTTTTTAAGGATGGCCTAAGGGCTTTCTTCTCTGTTACAGTGCTTACATGTTTGAAGATGTCATCTAAGACATTGAAATGCATTAATTTAATCACTGCAAAATTTAAGCCATGCATTTTTTCCCCTATTTTTAACAAAACGTCGCTAAAATTCCCAAATTCATGGGTATGGGTCATGTTCCCAAAAGCCTGGAGAAAAACACCCCTGATTTCTCAGGGCTTACAGCCACCAAAGTACAGTGCTTTGATAATTTCTTTAATTGTTCCCCCTCTGCCTTGTCACTTGTCCACAGTTATGATTTAGATGATGTGCAAAAGTAGCAGGATCTAAAACGAACATTGTAAGTCATAATTTTAGTGAAGTGTTGACCCTACTCTGTAAATTATATTTATAATCAGTAGAAATTTCTAAATAATGAAATATTTTCTTTGTCATTCTTAGACTTTCATATGCAGGTAGTACCCCAGGCGCTTTTAGTGCATAGGCACAGATGCGCTTTAATCTCCGAATAAGAAAATCTGATGCGCTTACAATTCATAAAACACAGATATTTTTCTCTTGTCTAAATTGTAATCCCAATTACCAAGAATAAACAAGAAATCATACACTATAAGATTTCATACAGATATATTTACTTCAGATAGCTGCTAAACGTCGGCATGCTCTTGAAATTTTTCAACTTGCAGAAGAGGGTAACCCACACCCCACACCCATGTGTATCACAAAATGTAGCTAGCTTAAATAAAATCCTATGAATCTGGGATATTCATATTTGTCTGATGTGGAATATGGTATGTTAATGCTACAAAAAGTAAAAAAAAAAACAACATAATTATGCCCGCATGTTTTTGTGTATAAAGAAATTATAAAATTAATAATAAATACAATAAAATATTTAAACAAAAGAGAAGTACTTTCTGTTTTTCCAAATCAAAATAAATTTTGTATTTTTACTTACTTTTTTATGTGATCATTGATGTGAACAAAGTTTATCAAAAATATAATTTTTTTGTGTCGCCTTGAAAAGGTGACATATAGGGGTTACTCTCGTCGGCGGTGTCGGCGTCGGCGTCGTTGTCGGCGTCGGCGTCGTTGTCGGCGTCCCCTGAAGCTTGTCCGATGCATAACTTAGTCACTATAAGTCTGATTGACTTCAAACTTGGTATGCATGCTTCTTTCAATAACCCGAAGTGCAGTGCACAAGGACCGGTACTCTGCAGGTCTTATTTTTTGAGTTATTGCCCTTTGTTAATTTTCATACATTAATTTTGTCCGGGCCATTTCTCTTCAACTAAAAAAGCTATGGACTTGAAACTTCATAGGATGATAGATCTCATTAAGAAGAAATGCAGTGCACAAGAACCAGTACTCTGCACTTCCTAATTTTTGAGTTATTGCCCTTTGTTAATTTTCATACTTTATTTTTGTCCGGGCCATTTCTCCTAATGTATAAAAGCCATGGACTTGAAACTTCATAGGATGATAGGTCTCATTAAGAAGAAGTGCAGTGCACAAGAACTGGTACTCTGCATTTCTTCTTTTTTGAGTTATTGCCCTTTGTTTATTTTCATACTTAAATTTTGTCCGGGCCATTTCTCCTTAAGTATAAAAGCTATGGACTTGAAACTTCATAGGATGATACATCTCATTATTAAGAAGTGCAGTGCACAAGAATCGGTACTCTGCATTTCTTATTTTTTGAGTTATGGCCCTTGTTAAATTTCATACTTTATTTTTGTCCTGGTCATTTCTCCTCAAGTATGAAAGATATGGACTTGAAACATCATAGAATGATAGATGTTATTGATAAGAACTGCAGTGTACAGAAACTGCTGCTCTGCACTTATTTTTTTAGTAATTGCCCTTTGTTATTTTTCATATTTAATTTTTGTCCTGGCCATTTCCCCTAAACTACATTGTTCACAAGGCGACACATCCGACTCGCGGAGTTCTAGTTTATCTTATAGCATTCATTATGACACTTCAACTTCCCCTGTCGTTAAGTCGACCCATTTAACAAAAAAATGAGCCATGCCATGACAAAACCAACATTGTACATTTGCGACCAGCATGGACCCAGACCAGACTGCGCGGATGCCCAGGCTGGTCTGGATCCATGCTGGTCCCAAATGTACTATGTTAGTTTTGTCATTGCACAGCTCTTGAAATATCCTTAAATAAGCTAATCAAGTTTGACAAATTAATGACTGTACATCTAGTAGCTGGATTTTGATATTTTTATATCAAGTTTTTTCTTCCGCAGGCAAGTGGGTATGGTTACACTGTAGGGGCCAATTTAGACAGAAACAATGAGCAACTAATCTACTCACTGGGCAACAATCATGTAAACTCATCCCGCCCTTTTACAACTGAAGATCACACACAAAATGTCGGCCATTACTTCATGTCAGGAAGCCAGCACGGGTCCTACGACACCCAGCCCCGTGCCGAACAGCTGATTGCAACCACAAGCTCGCATCATACAATAAATGGGCACATGGCTCAGTCGAGTTATGATGACCCAGTTGATTTATCGAGCAGTAAACTGGTGAACGGTATGATCAAGGAGGAAAGGCCCCAGCATATGTTTGCCAGCCACAACGGGATCAGGGTCGGCATTCCTCAAGATCAAGGTGAGTACAGAAGTACACTTCTTTATAAAACATTGATATTCAAGTGTTTTTCGTTAATAGGCAACTATTTTCAAATATGTACTCAATGAACTGCAAGAATGAATGGTTTCAATTGATTCATTTCTGAATATGTTGGTATTTTATTTTAATTCAAATTTTGATAATTATGTAATTTTTTATTATTGTGTAATTGATCGAAAGTATTTTAAAGCCCTGTTTCAGCAAACAAACTAACAAAATTAATGGTCATAATGAAAAATTTGATGTTTTTCCTTGTTTCATGCGTTATCCTATTGTGAGTAAATGATAAAAAAGAAAAGTAAAGAAAGGAAAGAAAAAAATGTTTTTGAAAGGGAAAAAAAATTCAAGTTTGAAAAACAAGATAAGATTTCTTTAATATTTACAGTCATGCTGAGATGATTTTTGAAAGCAAAGTTAGAAATCAGCTCCGTTCAAGTGTTGATTTAATATGATGACCATTATATTTCTGCCGTTTTAAGCAAATAATACCATGGGAAAATATGTCCGTTGCGACATATGGCCGTACTTGTATCAATATTTCCTTTTACAATTGTAGCCTTCCGCTTGTAAGACGACCTCTTATCAAACTGAGACTGAAACAAGTTTTTCAAAAAACACTTAATAAGACATCGTCACTAGTTGGATGTAGAAAAAAAATAGTTCTTCAAGTGGTCGTAGTGTTATCACAATTGCTCATAAAACTTTGTGTTAAATTTTGACAATTGTTTCGATTGTTTTTCTTTGGGTGTTATTAAATCATGAATTTTAAGCTGACAGCATTTTAACTGCTCGTTTTCAAAGGAGTTATATCGAGGGAAAAAAATGAGAATCTATTGTCTTTAAAATGTTGTTACTTCTAAAAATAGCTCAAGTGTCACGTTGATGGGGTTTTAAAAAAAGGGATTTGAAAACAAAGGAATTATTTTCTTATCGTGGTTTTAAGTGGATTTCAAAATAGATTATCTTCGTTTTATCAATATTTAAGAGGATCTTCCTCTCGTTTTGTTTTAAATTTATGTTGAATTTTCATTGTTCATGTTGGGATGAACATTTTGTGTGTTTGTTAGTATCTATGGTAAATTTTGCCACTGTGATAAGATAGAAGTTGGAATAATGATGATCTTGGAACACACTGGTCGTGTAATTACATTCTAATTGTATCAATTAAATACTGTGTAATTTGTTTTGAACTCTGACTTTTTGCTATGAGAAAACTGGATTGAAATGAGCCGCGTCACGACAAAACCAACATAATGGGTTTGCAACCAGCATGGATCCAGGCCAGCCTGCACATCCGCGCAGTCTGATCAAGATCCATGCTGTTTGCTTACAAACTCTATAACAAGTAGAGAAACTGATAGCGAATAGCATGGATCCTGATCAGACTGCGCGGATGCTGGTTGCAAACCCATTATGTTGGTTTTGTCGTGACGCAGCTCAAATGGTTAAGTGTTTTATTTCTATACTATAAAATCGATGAAATACTTGGTCTTTCTATCAGTGAGAGGTCTTTCTATCAGTGAGATATAATCCATATCATGCGATTTGAGAACCAACAAGAAAAAAGAACTGAAGACAGATCTAAGGGAAGGGGGGTGGGGCAGGGATTAATTAATTGGATACTTATAATTGCTTATTGTTTCTTTAAGAACATTGAGTATTGACTGTACTGTATTGAACTTTAACTTTAATTTATTCTATCACTTAGAATTTTTTCTCTTTTTTTCACCTAAACAATTCAGATATGAATTTAGGTGAATTGAAGAAAATCTATGATTTATTAACATTTTTCAAATTTTAATAAGTGAAATAAAGAACAGAAAAGGAAGCTGTTGACTTGTTTTCTAATTTTAGTCTTCTCCAGATAAATGCTGATTTTCTTGAAAATTTTGAAATTGTATTTATAAGTTAAATTTTGTGAAGTGAACGAAGGAAGTAACTTAAACATTGCAAACCCACGTTAATTACCAAAAAGAGGTCAAAATATACATACATACCTCTTACTGGGTTAGTAACAGTAACGCAGTAGAACTATAGTGATTGATACTGTAAAATTAGTCATTAATCGCACATAACATATAAATAATTATGAAGATATTTAATCTTTTTACTTTTCTTAGGATCTTAATACATTTTTCTAAAGATTGAATTTCTTGAAATATTTTTGCTCATCTGGAGGTGTGCAGCGTTAAAAATAATCAATAAAGATTTTTTTCAGTGTGTGATTTTGCTTATTCCATTTTTTTTCTGGTATGATTTCGAAAGGGCATTAAAATATCCCTTTATAACGTATGAATTTAAATTTTTTGTCTTTAAGAAAATTAACATTTACTGGTATCTTGTTTATGTAATAAATCAATAATTTAGCCTGATGGAACTGATAATGATCAGCCATTGTCACAAGAATAGAGCTAGGCAAGCCAGCACATTTGTTCCCTCCAATCTGACCAGACTCAAAACCGTTGTCAAATTACCTTTTAAATTTTTACCTTGGTATTCTTAAAATAAATTGAAATTTTTTAAATAATTGGGATTTGAGAATATTTATTCATTATGTGCGTGTTTTAACCGTATTTCATCTACTAATCTGATGAACTACAATGTACGCAGGGTTTCATTTTGTGCAGAAGTCAAAAGTTAATTGATGTACTATAAATAAGTGTAAACAGAATGTCTAAAAACCATTTTATTATTATATTTTAGGTCTATTTGCAGATGGGAGTGGCCAGCCTCTAATTCCAGGATCGCTAACTCCGCCCAACAAGTTGAACGAGAGTATGGTTACCATGACAGCTCCCAATCATCTTGAACTTGGCACCCTCCCTTCATCAATACAGACTCCGCCTAGCCCACTTCCAACTCCGTCACCTCCTAATATGAGAACTCATACAGACATGAATGGCTTCGAATATAAAAGGTTAGATTCTTTCTTCATTCCATCCGAATCATTCATGAATTTCATGACTTTGCTAATTGATGTCTTATAAAGTGTGGGCATACCACATGTACATGTTATTTCAGTGTTTAGGTGCAGTAACCACAGGCAGCTGACTTATATCAGCTGATACATTTAGTTGACTGAAAACAAAGCTGTTACATTAAGAAAGCCTCTGCTGTGTGACCATGTATGTTAATTTGAATTGGAAATGAAAATTTTATAAAAATGTGGGGGTATTTATTCCATTCTCAGTTGTTGGAATTTGATTTCAGGATTTCTCCCCTTTTCAGAATTTATCATGCTATATTTTCCCCTTCACAAAGCCACAGGTTGGTTTGAACATTGGAGAGAAAAAAATCACTGCAAATATATTCAAATATCAGAATAATGATAAATTTATTATCTCAATATTCAGTTTACAATTCATTTCCATTCCTGCTAGAATTCATTGATAAAAATGTTCAAGCATTATACGCTATACGAATGTACATCCTTAATCTTACGGGAGCGAAGTTACAACAGTTTTGCCATATACCTTTGTCTTTATTGGAAAAGGAGATCAAAAGATTTTCTGCTTTTGCTAATCAATTTTATGCCATTGTGATTGGACATGGTGGGGATATTGTGAAAATTAGCATATTAAGATGTTTCGAGAGTACATGTTTAATGTACTGTGATAGCTGAGATGCACAATCGAGCAAAAATTGATTTGATATTAGGCATAGCCTTAAAGCCTACAAGTGCATTTTTAATGCTGTGCACTCAAAACTGGCTATATACACATGTAGTTAGCATTTTTTATTTGGTTAGTTAAGTAAGGAAATTGTTGTGTCTCTACAGGTCTCGGAGTCACAGGTTCGAGTCCTGGGCAGGGCACAATTCTGTTTTTGCTGTTGAATACTTAGTTACAATAGGGTTCTGTATAAAGTCCATTTTACTCCAAAGCTGATTCCAGTGATAAATTTGGAGTGACTGGAAATAATTTTGGAGAAATCAGATTTGTGCTTGGTACAAAATTCATATTGTGCTCTGTTAAATAATACAACATCTCTGAATAAAGCTTTCATATTCTTAGTTCAAACAATCATGCTATAGAAGGTCATTGGTTGCACTCTGATGCTCTGAAACTATGCACAGAGAGTCAACTAAGATCTTCTTTCACATGGAAAGCTAGAAAGTCTCTGTAAGATAAAAGTACCTGCTTTTGTCACCTCAATTACAGTTACGGGCCTTTAATGCTCTAAGGTTGTTAATCTGAAAAAGTGTCGCCCCCCTTTTTCACCTAATTTGAAGTTAATTCTACCAACCTTCAAAATACTCAAAAAGATTAATGATCTGAAAAAGTGCCCCCTATGTTTCCTCATTTTATCCCCTTAAAGGCTTAAACTTCATTGTATACTGAAATTAAACCTCATTTTGTACTGAAATGCTTTATTCATTTATGGGCTTTTAATACATTAAGGTTGTTGCTTGGAAAAATACCCTCTTTTGTCACCTGATTTTAAACTCAAATGCTTATTTCAGTTACAGGCCTTTACAAGCCTTTATAAAATACTCAAAGGTTACTGCTCTTTAAGTGCCCCTTGTCACCTCATTTTATGTAAATGCTAACATGCCTTATTACAGAGACATTTATCCTTGGTGAGTTTTTGTTTATTGATAATAAAGAAATGAGCCTTTTAATTTCCTGCCTTCATCTTGTCCTGATTTTGGTCAGAGAACATATTTACATAATTGACTGGGAAATTAAAATGAAGTCTTGGGGTATAAAAATCTACCTGGCCTGTCCATTTTCATCACTTTGGTTTTAATTGCCATGTGAGGTGTTTTCAATTAATTTTCAGACCAGTTATGTTTTGAGATCGAAGAGGAATTACATTTTACTTCTATTTGTTTAAAAGTGATGGAAAAGAGTGCAAAGGGATGAAAATTGATGAAAAGAGTTATTTTTATGAAAAGTGTTGTTTTATCCTAAGAAAATGATAAAAATTCTTGATGAAAATACTTTTTCTGGGGAAAAAATGAGATAATTATAGATAATGATTTTGTAGTTGATAATTAAGTGATAATTTCATAACTGAAGAGTTTCAGCAGATAATTGTGTTTTGTACTTTATCAGGTTCTATGATATTTGTAGTGACTGTTTTTTAGTGCGAAAATTTATTTAATTAACCATAAAATTAAACTAAAGAGTAAGTTTTGCGCAGAACAGTGTTGTGTTGATGAACTGATAGTATTTCTGAGGTACAGAGTTGCACAGGGCCAGTGACACTCTAGTAACTCTTATATATTTGACCTGTTTAAAGATAAATTTGTACCTTTGACTTGGCCTGCTTTTGAAATGAGTATATCATTGTAGAATTCAAACTTGGCAATATTTTGTAAATGTGTTGCTGATGCCAGTTTTATTAAGATATCCACTGCCTCAAAAGTTATAGTAATGGAAAGATATACAACTCTAGACCAGACGTCCTTTTATCAAGATTGTATCACTGATTTTGAAATGGACATGCTGTCAAATTACGATGCATACGAGACATGCAGTGGACGAAATGATAAAAGTAACGAACCGAATGCTGACAATTACGTCCCGATTGTTATGGAAAATAAAACGTACAGTAGCTGTAGATACGCTGCTTCCAATTTCCCTGGGTATGATATGTTTAAATAATTATAAAATGATATTCACCAATGGTTACAGAAAAGAAAAATAAACTGCAGCTGTAAATAAGCAGCTTCAAGTTTCCCTGGGTATGATAGTATAATTAATTTTAAAGTGATATTCGTCATCAATATTGCATCAAATTTTACAATAAATGTGATATACAGTTTATACCATTTATAACAATTCAGTTAATATAAAAAGGCTCTAAATTTGTAAATTTATTTTTGTATTTCAGTCAGTATCAAGACCAAAGATTAACCAGGTATGATTTTTCTTTAAATATTATTCAAACCTATTCATTTGTGTTGATGCTGACTTAGTCTATTGGACCAGTATATAGTTTGACTAATCTGTTTAAACTTTTGCCTCAGAAAAATTACATGCTTGATTTGTCTTTAGTTAATATAAATTGATTCTTTATTTCCTTAGTCTTGAATCTCAAATTTTGGAAAAAGGTTTTAAGTGCCTGCAGCTGAAATGGTAATTGAAGAAGACTTAAAGGGAAAGAAAAATATAATATATACAAAATGAAATTGATGTGCTTGGAACAGCAGATTTGTGAAAAAAATGGAATGGGCAAAGATGTTTTAACCTTTACCCTGCTGAAGACGAAAGTGATTAGTCTTTGCCACCAGTATAGAGCCAGGTCAGCCTGTCTGCACATCCTTGCAGTCTGACCAGGCTCTACACAGTTGTCTGACCAACTTGAAATTCTCATCTTGATATTCCCTGAAATTTGATAATGGACTGTTCCATAATGGAAATTGGAAAAGTCCATTTAAGAAATTCAGCAGGTTAAGGGATAATATTTTAATACATTATTGCTTTTATTTCTTTCCAGAGAAGCCATGAGGAAATATTTGAAGGATAGAGGAGACCAAATACTTGTTATTTTGCATGCAAAGGTGGCACAGAAATCTTACGGCAATGAAAAAAGGTAAAGTCATATATTAAAGCAAGTTTATAAGGCAGATGTGTGGTGGCATGGCCAAGTGGTTAACACATCAGACTAGTGATCTAAGGATTGCTAGCCATGTAGGTTCAAACCCCCATCAGGGGCAAGCCGTTGTTTCCTTGAGCAAAAAACTTTACACTCATTGCTTCTTGAATAATTTGTAACTATTGCCTAAAATACACTCGTATTTCTTAGCATTTGAAATGCTTCTTTTTAGCGCTTATTTTGCAAAAACATAATTTCATGTGGGTTGGTATGAATTACAAGTGGAATAAATAGAGGATATTGAATGAGTGTAGGTTTAATACTAAATTTATTGAACGAGTTGAATAAAATTATATTATGCGAGCCTCTGGCGAGCAAAATATTGTTTTATTGAACAAGTTCAATAAATTTAGTATTGAATCTACACGAATATAATATTCTATTTATCACATATATAAAATAAGAACGGTAAACTGTTAACAAGAGTCATTTCTATTTCACGCGCCTATAGTGTAACGCTTACATTAACGCGCTTTAACGCTATGTTTACGTCAAAGTGTTATTGCACTAGTGTAATATCGTCTAGTGTAATATCGATTTTATTAAATGGCTTTATTACACTCCTGTACCACGGTTTATGTGATAAAGGGATATAGTTAACTATTCAGAACAAAATATTTTGATAAATGTAATACACTAAAAGAATAATATATTTTGATAATTTTGTTACAGCCAATTTTTTCTGTCTGCCACTATGTTATATATGATATATTTTTGATATACCCCCCCCCCCCATATTTTTCTGTCCGCAACCATTTAATATTCTTCCGAATAATATATTTTGATATATTTTTTTTTCCGCCAGATTTTTCTGCCCGCCACCATGCATATATTTATTTGGGAACGGCTGGAAGCGGAAAAAGGAAGAGATGGAGAAAGGCGGGGCCACAGAACAAGAATCTACTGTGTGTGCTTTTATGGGGATAGGAAATTCAGACCAGGAAATGGTGCAGTTAAATATGGAAGGAAGGGTAGGTGTAATGTTAAAATATATAAGTTATGTTTTAGTGGTTTGAAACTTAGATTTGCTAAATGAAAAAAAAACAACTAATATTGCACTGGAAATAATTTTTCCGAGATAAATGTTCAATCTCATGTAGGTCTAGACCAATAACTTTTGTGCAAAATTTCTGATCATTCATTTTCTTTGGTGCTTCAAAAAAAACTTTCCTTATTGTAAAAATAAGCCAAAATTGTGATTGTAATGCTTTTAACTCAAATATCTTGCTAAGAAAATCACAAAAAATACCATTTTCAATTTATATAGATTATATATTTCTTGATTATCTATTGTATATCTTTCTGTTTAAAGTGCCTTAGCTGATCTCTGTAAGAAATAAAAATTTTATGTTTTTAGGCCTTTGAACCCAGAGTCGAGTTCCTTTAATTCTATTTCTACTCTGTATATACTTTTAACGAATCATTACTTTTTTCAAATTTCAGAATTATTGTGCGGCAAAGACACTTTATATATCTGATTCAGATAAAAGAAAACATTTTATGTTAAGTGTAAAAATGTTTTATGGAAGTGGACAAGACATTGGTGTATTTCATAGTAAAAGGATCAAAGTGATTTCTAAACCATCTAAGAAAAAACAGTCTTTGAAAAATGCGGATTGTAAGTATATGTTAACCTTTCTTAATGAAATGGACCAGTCCAGCTTTGAATTCAGAGCTGCCCATTATTATTTATTGGGGGTGGGGATTCAAGAGATGATGATATTAAAGATGAACAGATAACCAGAATAAAATCAGGTTATAGGGGAATGAATTAAAGCAGGTAACCAGAATAATTTATATGGACTTGTAACATAAAAATATCTATAAAGATTCCTCAAAAACTACAGTGCCGAAAGCTTAGATAATTTGCACCATGCACAACTATGTTGCCGGCAATGGAAGTTTTATATGAGCCTCGCCATGACAAAACCAACATAGTGCGTTTGCGACCAGCATGGATCCAGACCAGCCTGCGCATCCACTCAGTCTGATCAGGATCCATGCTGTTCCTTATTAGTTTCTCTACTTGTAATAGAGTTGGTAAGCGAAAAGCATGGATCCTGATCAGACTGAGCGGATGAGCAGGCTGGTCTGGATCCATGCTGGTTGCACACACACTATGTTGGTTTTGTCATGACGTGGCTCATATGACTTATATGACTTGACACATAAGTGACATTTAATAACATACAAGTGTTACTTCAGTGATAATTAGACTTAAGTCTCTATCACATCACAAACACGAAATTTTGTTTGTACGATTTGTAGAGAAACCTGTGCCGTAGAAAGGTCGCATGCAATTGCACAGTCAAGATTTGTTTATCTGTCATTTGGTTACGGCCAGCGGTAGCCGCAAGATGCTTGAGCGGCAAACCTGCGGTCCTCGCAAGACAATCCCAAAACATTTTTACACAAGAACCAATAGAAATTTTGAGTTTGCCGTACGATTGTCTTACGACAGTCTTGAGACTTCCAAAATTTGTCAAAATATCACAGAAATAATGTGCATGTTGAGAAATCAGTCTGCGACATTGCGGCAACCTTGCGACCTTAAAGAATTCCTATGAATGTCTTGCCGCTGCCGTGCAGAACACAACAATTTTGGTCAAAATTCGTTCATACGGCTGCCGTTGGGCTGATGTTATAGAGGCCTAAATAATGTATCAGTGATACTATATATCAGTGTTCGAGACTTAATGATATTTGTTATTTCAGTATGTATAGCATCAGGGACCAAAGTAGCTTTATTTAACAGATTACGATCACAGACTGTGAGTACACGCTATCTGCACGTGGAGGACGGCAACTTTCACGCTAGTTCTATACAATGGGGGGCTTTCACAATACATTTACGTAAGTATACCTCTATAAAGTCTGTTATAATAGTGCGATATTTATTGTAATGCAGAGGGTGTTGCTTTTAGTGGGATTTTTTTACCCACTTTTATGACCTATATTGTATCATGTTCCAAAGGGAAAAATAATTTTTTGTTTCTCCAATATCAAGAAAATCTCATTTTAAGTTGACATTTTGTAACATCTTAATGCACTGTGTTATTTGTATTTATGCATTCCAATTTTCAAAATGTGCTCATAACTTTATCTATACAAGTTAGATAGAAAAAGATGAACAAATATTTGATTTCTTTGTTTTATTTGATATAAGAACTACAGTACAACATATCTGGCTTAGATTCAAAATCTTATAAAATTGTAGTGATAAAGGTTGAAAAAAATATATACTTGTATATCAATACATAATTTTATGGTTTATTTTTCATGAAAATTTTAGTGTTACTTGTTGCATTTATAGGGTTCCTTTGAAAGAGCTCATTTCCGTGATTTTGAAAATTAAAGAAGAAAGAAATAATATATATATGTGGGTTAATAAACCAAAGTCTTTTTCAGACTAACTTGACTTTTGTTGGATGGGTCGGAAATATCAAACAATATTTTGTCTAAGGTGTAAGATAAAGTGCTCGCCAGTTGGTTTTTATTGCAAATAGAGAAACTGCTTTTGAACAAAATTTTCATCTTAGAAGAAAATTAACCTTTGAGAAATTTTTACTTAAAGGAATATTTGACTCCAAAATTTCAGAGATTTTCTTTACCTTAACGTAATGTTTTTAATAACTAAGAGCTTTATGAAATGCAGCCCCAGGTATGTGTTATATTATATGATTTGTTTGTACAGTTGATGATAATGAATCAGAAAGTGAAGAATTTACAGTAAGAGATGGTTACATACATTACGGGTCAACGGTCAAACTTGTATGTTCTGTTACTGGCATGGCTCTACCTCGACTTGTAAGTATTTCTTACTTTACATTCTTTAAAAAAAAAAATGAAAAAATAATACATAAAATTTTCATAGATCATTCAATACTCCGAAATGGCGATATAGTTATAATCTTGTAGCAGGTGTCCTCACGCCTCTGAGATAGTAGATGTAAAGGTGCAGGAATGTCACCATATGGTCCTTACAGAGTTTGGTATAGCACTTGAATCACAAGCAAAGGTACATTCATATTATGTTATTTTATTTCCTTGTAGGTGATACGTAAAGTAGATAAGCAGACTGCAGTGTTAGATGCAGACGACCCTGTTTCACAGCTTCATAAATGTGCCTTCTATTTGAAAGATACAGAAAGAATGTACCTCTGTCTTTCACAAGAGAGAATTATACAGTTCCAGGTAGGGTTGTTTTTTTTAAAGATAATTTTTGATAGTTTTGATGATTGTGCTTATATATATCATACCAGGGTGTCCGTTTTACCCTTGAAATGACTCTTTGGCCCTTCAAATTTCCAAAAGGCCTGATTTGACCCCCAGGATTTTAACTGGAGGGTCAAATTTTGTTAAAATCATGGGGATTTGGCCTTGTAGTCGGTAAAACTTAGTCAAAATTACCCTCAGGATTTCATGGCTAGTGAACAGCCTGTTAACCTTTATCATACGAGTATAAGGCTGATTTCTTGAGGTTTGTTCATACTTCTGTTTGGTTTTACCAATGTATGATAGTAGTCTATATGCATTAGTTGTATAATTATTCTGGATCACTTTTGTTCATGTAATGTATGATATGTTTTTGTATACTTTTTGCAAAGGATAATGTGTGAATTTAAGTCCACACTGTTATAAAACCAAACAAAAACCTGCGCTAAAAATGTACCCAAATTGCACAGGTATGCATATTAAAATGTACCTGTACTTTGTAATTCCCAAACCATAGCATTTCTTCATTGCCATTCATTTTTACAAGAAACTGGAAACAGTAAATTATTAAAGTTATTTAAGAAAAAAAACAAAAGAAAAAAACACACACACACACCAGAAAAACATACAACACAGCTAAATAAAATCAGTTTGAGGGTGCTATGCACAGGTGGTCATTGCTTTTGCTGAGGTCTTCAGCACAGGTAGTCTTTGAATTTTTAATAACTAAAAAAATGATTTGAATGGCACCTGAGGTCAGTGTAGCTGTTATGTCATAATATGACCTTGACAATGTTTGTCTTACAAAAAACCAAATTAAAGAAATGAAGCACAGTCAATGCTGAAAAGTTGACCTTTAGAACTTGATAGGGCAAATGTGACGTAAATCTATCAAAATATTTAGAATGGTACATTGTAAAAGTTAATGAATGTTTACCTTGATTTCTGGGGCGTCTGTGGCCGAGTGGTTAAGGTCGTTGACTTCAAACCACTTGCCCCTCACCACTATGGGTTCGATTCACGACAGGGACTTTAGATTCTGTCATGTGAGGAAGCTATCCAACTAGCTTACTGAATGTTGGTGGTTCTACTCAGGTGCCCGTTCGTGTGTACCTGAAAAATGCACGGAAGGGCACCTAAGGTCTTCCTATATTAGTAAATCTAGAACATCGCCATATGACCTATAATGTGTCGGTGTGACATAAAACCCAATTAAACAAACAAACAAACTACCTTGATTTCCAATGTGTAGCATAGATAAATTTGAAGTAGTTGTTAAATGCCATGACTCAGCAATTAGGGTAGCAATTGATTCGTTGGTGTTTTATTAAGACACATTTTGCTGTTAAATTCCATCTTTTCAAATATCAAAAGCATTCTATTTGTTTAAATGATATTTAATTTTCTTGCTGATTATGGTTTTTGTATTCACAGGCGACGCCATGTCCAAAAGAAGCCAACAAAGAGATGATCAATGATGGGGCATCGTGGACTATAATTAGTACGGACAAAGCTGAATATACGTTTTATGAGGGCATGGGGCCGGTCAAGGAACCAGTTACTCCTGTGCCAGTAGTTAATAGCTTACAGGTAGGTGATGACAAGTTGTTTTTCACTGTTAACATGCTGAATATTTTAAATGGACTTGTCCCACTTCCATTTTTGGGACTGTCCATTATCAATTTTAGGGATATCAATCTGAGTATTTAAAGTTTGTCAGTCAACAGTATAGAGCCTGGTCAGACTGCATGGGTGTGCAGGCTGGCCTGGCTCTATACTGGTGGCAAAGGCTTAACACTTTCGGTTCCAGCACATTAAGGGTAAAAAGCCTGTGCTCTTGCAATGCACTCCTGTAGAAAAGGATTTAGGTCTGCCAAATTGGTACATTTCTTGTTTAAATAAGTAAATTAAGGAGGAATGGGAGTGTAAGTAAAAGCCAAAAGTTTAAATTGACAATGGTAATTTTAGAATGACCTCTGTTACAAGACAAATTTGAATGAAATTACCTGTTGGTATTCAGGCATCGAAAAATATTTTCAGAGTCACTCGTTCAGCAGGACAAGTGGCTTTCTAAATCCAATTAAAAGTCACAATTTTCCACTCGTCTTACGTTGAGTGCTCTTAAATTCTACTCGTAATAAAACCCATGATAAAGTTGAATTTTTGGTTTCTGGTATTTATGCATATTGTTTACTCCTATATCGCAATTGATTAAGCTGCATGATGACCAAAATATTTCAAGAAAGTCAAACTAGATTTTAAGAAAAGTTAAAAAGATTCAAGTAATAATTTACATGTTGCGTGCGATTTATGACTGATTTTGCAGTATTTAATTTATCACCATATATTCTAC